>NW_019417609.1:1587344-1632955 GCF_000390285.2 Anoplophora glabripennis
TTCAATTTCGGATTTATTTATTTAATAATAGTAAAATAATTCCGAAATTGAAATTTTAATTAATATTTCGTTTAACAATAATTTTTGTGACATTTTTGAAAATTAAAGAAAATTAATTATAAAAGATGCATTTTTTCTGGCGTTCAGGGCTATTCTACGAATTCGTAAATATGCCCATTGTTATTTTTTCGTCGTGCTGCCCCAGTTTAAAAAAAATAAGTTTCTACGATGAATAGAAGCCGATATATTGCAAAATTTACAGCGCGCACCTATTTGAATTTTGGATTTAACTTTTCTCGCCCGCGCGACCGCTTGGACGAGCTTCCTCCACCACCACGCCGCCGGCCGCCGGACAGTTTACTTAAGGGGCCCATACACGAGCGGGATTTCCTCAAGGTTTGGCCTGAACAGGCCAGGCCTTGAGGAATTCCTCAACGTTTGTGGTGGTTTCCTTGAGGCCACAGGTGATGGGAGAGGCCAAAAAATCCCGAACAAAATTCAATTCCTTTTTGGCCTTCAGGTCGGATTTTCCTTAACGTGTGTGGTTGACATTCAGTTTGCCTTAAGGTTTTCATGTAGTCAGTACTCAGATACATCATGTCTCGGAAATTTTTTACAGAATTCATAGAAATCTACGAGAGTGAACCGTGTTTGTGGCAGGTAAGTTGCAGAGAATACCATGACCGAAATAAAAAGGATTCGGCATATAAAAAATTGTTACACGTTTCTTTTTAAGAGCCACTTCTTGCACCATAAATTTCATTTGCGCTTTTTCTTGCGAATGCAGCTCAATGCAACTACACAACCAACAGTCGCTAAAATATTATCATCCATCATTGACGCGTATATGCGAAACCACGAGAAACAGAACTGACTACTGTGTTGTTCGCCTCGAGAAAATTCCCAAATCGATTTCCTGAAGGATATCTTTCAGGAAATCCTCTCTGTGTGTAGACAACGCTTCGGCTGAGGAAATCCTCAAGGAAATCCCGGAGGCTTTTTCCTTGAAGATTTCTTGTATGTGTATGGCTACCTTTAGCCAGTACCTTCTCTTTAAAGGGCTCGTGAGTCGTTAATTTTCCATATTTTTCAATGCAATTCACGGGAAATCGTAGTTTACGTCGTAAACTTTATTTTGCGAAAAATTCAAGTCATTTATAAACAATTGCGCTACGATTTTTTAAAGAAAACGAGAGATGTCTTGTATTATGTTCCTTTAGACAATTTTATAATAATCTCGCGGATAGGACTTTTTTCGAGTAAAAATTTAATTTGCTTGGTCTATCTGCTACGTATACAGTAGTGTAATACATAATATGTACAAATTCTACAGATTTTCTAATCCCGCTTGTAACCTCCTTATCACTTTAACTCTTGCACTAAAATAAAAATTGTATAGATCAGTTTCATAAAATTTTCGCGCAATTTCAGTACTACTTATTGTTAGAGTTGTCTAGTGTGCGAGAAACAAATGAATGTTCCTTTCGAAGATGCAAATCGAACTCAAATTTTTTTAATAGAACACCCTGTATATTTTTACATACATAGATGGAAATATTTCTTAAAATTATATACCTAGTGGTATAAAATTTACCATTTCTCTTACAATAATCTACATATATTTCATATCACAGAAGAAATCAATCTAAATATAAATTATAATGAATTACTTACATACAAATATACAATTGAAGGTTTTAATAATGTTTTTTGTGTGGTTCAGGGATATGCAGTTTAGGTGGATTTTATTTTATTTTTTTTTTTCAAAAAAAATTAATAAAGATACTAAAAGTTGTATTTTTACGTGCTTAATTAAAAAAAAATACAAAAAGTCAGTGGCGTACATTTTTTTGTCAAAAATATTCGTTAAGGTACCGCTCAGGACGCCACTGGACATAACAGATCTAATCAAGTTAGGGTTAAATTAGCCCATTAACACTACAAGTAACACTGCGAAATTACAACAAAATTGGGTAAAGAGTATTTAAGATATTTACGAAACAGCAATTTTTATTACAAAAGTTTAACACTGAGTATCTTGAAAACGAAGCATCCGCGGACCAATGTTTATATGAATTTTTTGTCTTAAAATCACTTAAATAATCGTCTGTTGAATTTATTGTACATACTTAATTAACACCCTGTATAAGTTCGTACAATTCGTATTCACACTAATATTCGTGTAATTTAACAAATTAAATTACAAGTACGAGTATAACTTATTTAAAATCCAATCAAGATTGTAAAATAAAGCCAACGCTCAAAATTCATTTACAGGACTTCGACGTAATGAACTGCGGCAGAATTACTGTGTCTCAGTTCCACAGAGGCTTAGATGCATTACTTCTTAGCGGAAGACAAAGGCTTTTTATATCCTTACCAGAAGTCCAAACAGTTATTAACCAATATAAGGATCCATCGGACCCTACAACAGTGTGTTGGAAAACGTTTGAGGATGATGTTGATCACGTGTTTACAACAAAGGTATGTGAAAGTTAAATATTGGATAATAAACGAAAAGTAATGAACAATAAAACAAATACAAATATATTTATTGTGCAAAGGTTTTACAGTAATTAATTAAATAATTAATTAATTAATTGCGTTACAGTACCTAATTAAAATACATTTGTTGTTATTGTTAGACTAGCTATATGGAAAAGTAGGTACTATATTAGTCACAGATAACTGATATTTAAGCCTAGCCTAATTCAGTATTAAATAATTTAGTAAATGCATTTTAGTGGAGTTAAGTATTATTTTCCATCCTTATAAGGAATAATTTCTTTTTAATTACTTGGGATTACACCGAAACCTTACTCAATAGAACTTCAAAATTTGTTGTTTGTTATAATACACCAAATTAATATATTTAAATAGTGTCCCAGAAATAAATGTTATAATTTTAACCAGGCATTCAAAACATTAAAAATAAGTTCATGTATAAAAAAAAATTAAAAACAAGCTTTTAGTGCCACCATGCATTGTCATCCAAATTAAACGTGTATGCAAACTTTCAGCTCAATCGGTTGAGGATAACTGTTTTAAAATTCAGTTGCAAGTTTTGACCCATCATACTAACATGGCAAGTTAAAAAAAATCTTGTAATAATAATTTTTGTATAATATTTTTTCCGAAAACCTCTTAGTTTTTAAGATAACAATTTTTTAAATTTAAATGTTTGTTACCTGTCACTGGAGCATATGTCAAAACGTCTTGGGTTAATAATAAATAAAAGCAAAAAAAATAAAATTTTCAGTGCTATTGTATTTCTTTAATCCATACAGCTCATTAGCGTTAAAAAAATTATTAGACCTAAGTTGTTGCTTTTTTGATGAGTTAAATATGTGGTTATAATTTTGGAACTTATTTATTACTCGGGCATCCTGTACCTCATAATGTCGATGGACCTTAGCTAATTAAAATGTAAAATTTTAGGTAAAATTAAGAAAGCATATTAAATTTAATATTTTAGGGAAGCCATAACAAAAAATTCGTCACTGCCTACATACAGTGTGGATACAAATTGTGGAATATTGCTTATATTTCTTAAAATATTCGTCATATCAAAAACATGTTTTAATAAAAGTGTTAGGGGAAATTATTTCCCGTTTAGTGATATCAAGCAATCTTTCGTAGCACAAAAAATGTGGTTGCCAAGGTAACCGACTTAATTTTTTTAAACGGCACCATATACTTTTTTTGGTNTTCTGATGTAACCCCATTAAAATTGTATTGTATCGTATTTAGAAAGGTCCAATGTATTAATTTTCACCAAAAAAAGTATATGGTGCCGTTTAAAAAAATTAAGTCAGTTACCTTGGCAACCACATTTTTTGTGCTACGAAAAATTGCTTAATATCACTAAACGGGAAATAATTTCCCCTGACACTTTTATTAAAACATGTTTTTGATATGACGAATATTTTAAGAAATATAAGCAATATTCCACAATTTGTATCCACACTGTATAGTATTGATAATTGTACATTTAGGTTTTACTAAAATGCATCTTTTAATTCTGGTAGTAAAGCCAGCCACAGCCTCCTACATCTTAGGATGCTGTGGTAAACCTAACAGTCACCCCAATAATTGTTGGAGGATAGTGTGGCTGTGGTTACATAAAGAGTAGTTCACTTTAGAATGCTCGCCATGATAATTTAGGAAAGGTAAGAGGTGCAAATTTTATTAAATTAAAAAAAAAGTTGCGTAACGATGAATGGTCTTGAATTATAACTTTAATTTTCTTGTAATTCATAGATCACCAGACGTCATTCCTTTATAAATATTAGACACTTTAACTTTTCAAGTTTTATATAATTTAACATCCTGGCCATGGTTCAACAAAGAACTATCCCAAAAATGTAAAATACTAAAACAATAAATGTAAATAGGTACCTCTTAGTTTCCGAGATTTCATTATAAGCATCCCTAAATCAAGGAACAAAATAACTGAAACTATAAAATTATGCGGTATACTACTTTTTATTTCTAGAATAAAAGTTCCATATACTACTATATGCGATTCATATACAGCGTGTCGGCTAAGAAATGCGCCAAACTTCACCACTAGATTCTGCAATGAGAATTAAAATATGCAGTTCATATAAAAATTTATTTGGTCTTACTAGTAGTAAGGAAGATATAGTCACACATATGAGATATTTGCCTTACCATTAGAGGTAAATACCAATCAAATCTTGTACCGTTGTCCTGAAAAATCGTTATTTTCAAATATCGAATAATATACAGTGTTACGCGTACTTGTTACCCTTTTGAAAATATCCTGTACAAAATTATCATGATAATAGGCATGACGACAGATTTTGAAAAACTATTCTATGATATTCGGAAATATTTACTATTTCCAAAAAAAATCTTATTTCTATAGAAAATAAAAGGTGTAATACGAAAATATTAACATTTTAATTTAAAGTTTAAACTCACTCAAAAACGGTCGCCGGTGTCATGGCGTCTACGTGACGTCAAATCTATATTTGTCAACAATAAACATAAAGGTGCTAATATTTTGTGTTGCAAAATTCATTAATTAAATAAAAATACAAAGTTACCATAATAGTATATGCATTTTATTTACCCTCAAATTGTACTTTAGTATAATAATGGATAGACATTATCTTTTCATTAAGAGACAAAAACATTAAGGAAATCTGATACATACATAGTTGTCAACAAACGAATATTAATAATTTCTACATTTTTATTTGTACCTAGTGTAGTTGCAATCAGCTACACCGAAATACCCTTTTGAAGTCCTATTAAATACATTTGTAACTGCCACCTGCACATAAAACTTCTGGGTCGGTTTTCCTTTTTCCACATATTTTTTAAGTCTTGATTCGTGGTACACTTAATTTCAATAATACTGTCCTCACAGATTCCATCGGGCTATCCTGCTATAATGGGATAGTTTTTGCAAAGCATTACAGGTACCTCATTTTTTAAAAAAAAAAATTCCCGGGTCTGGTACTTACAATTTTCCTCACTTCATCCTCCAACATTCTATCGCGTTTCATTGCCGATGCGTCTGAGATTTTTTCTCCCATTATTAACGTGATCAGAGTTGCATCATTGGATTTGCACTAGTGATGGGAGATTTCGAGTGAAAAATCGAGTGGTACTCGATTATTGAGATCACTCGAGATATCTCGAGATGTTTACTCCCACCACTCGAGTGATTATTACCCTACGGTTGCACCATACTGCAAATAGTCACTGATTGCGTAACCGTTTTTTTAGAATAAAACGAAAAAGTGGTTAGGTTTTGAAGTGCGTGAGCTTTTTTTTTTTTTTTTTCTACGCTTATAAGTAATATATGACTAATACAAACATATTTGTGCGCCGCTGGGATGAAAACGACCAATATCTCGTATCTCGAGTGATCACTCGATTATTAGAAGTACTCGATTACCGATAACTCGATTATCAAAATTGGTCGATTATGCCCATCACTAATTTGCACTGACTAAATTCAAACGCTCGTGAGGCTGTCACTCTGCCATATCTTAACTCATGTCAAACACAGCTTTGATGTTAGTCTCGTCTCTTCTTCAACTTTCATGTCATCTTCATCAGTCAATACGAATTTTTTCAAAAATGTGTCGCAGGACGACTGTTCTTTATATTTCAGCACCAATTTATGCATGGATAAACTTTTAATCACAAACATAATCTTTTTGACATATCATTAACTCGCAGGTGTTGAACTTTCTTTTCTTTCCTTCTTCTAGAAACTTTTCAAGTACTTAACGTTTCCTGATTATGGTTTTAGTAATACAAAACCAAGCAACTGATAGTTGGGAAACACAAAATATTTAAACGAATATAAATACTGCGAATATTGTCGAAATACAAATGAAACAAAATGACATTTACATAGATGTGACGTAATTCACTCTGATTGGTGTTCAACCTATCATGGCGGTTTGCTATCTTTTGTAGATTTATTTTATCAAACATATTATCAATTTTGCTTATAATATAAAAATAAATACGTTTTTTATAATTCATGAATCATATTTCATTAGATAAATATATAATTTTAGCGATTCTTGGTTACTGTCATCATGCCTATTCTAATTATCATGACAATTCTAATTGATAGCTAATCTTAAAAGCTAGAAAGCAATAAAGAAATGGTGTGACATTTATAGCCAATTATAATACATTGTTTAGCACTGAATGAAAATTATGTAGGACTTTATGGATATGAAACAAGATAACATGATTTAGAGTAAAATGCCTGCTAACTGTTAATACGACAGTTTTTTATTTTAAAATAAAGAAAGGTAAAAAGGTAAGAAGGTAAGAAGGCAAGAAGGTAAAAAGGTAAGAAGGTAAGAAGGTAGGAAGGTAAGAAAGTAAGAACGTAAGAAGGTAAGATGGTAAGAAGGTAAAAAGGTAAGAAGGCGAACAGACAAAAAGGTAAAAAGGTAAAAGGGTAAAAGAGTGAAGGAGGGAAAGGATAAGACGGCAAAAAGGTAAAAAGTAAAAAAGTATAAAGGTAAAAAGGTTAAAAGTAAAAAGGTAAGAAGAGAAAAGAGTAAAAGGGTAAAAAGGTAGGATGAGAAGGTAAGAAGGTAAAAAGGTAAAAAAGCAAAAAATTCAGACGGTAAAAAAGGTGAAAAGGTAAAAGGTATAAGATGATGAGGTAAGAAGATAAGAAGGCAATGTGGCAAGAATGTAAAAAAGTAAAAAAGTAAAGAGTAAAATGTAAAAAAGTAGAAAGGTAAAAAGGTACAAAGGTTTAAGTCTAGGGAGATTTCCAAGATCTGACACACACTATGTTTAATTTATTTGAGGCAAAAAGACAAGAAGGCGAGAAGGTAAGAAGGCAAGACGGTAAAAAGTAAAGAGTAAAAGATAAAAAGGTACGTAAAGGTAAGTTAAAACAGTAAAAGGCAAAAAGGCAAAAAAATAAAAAAATGAGATTTCCAAGATATGACAAAACCTATGTTTAATTTATTTAACTTCAACACTGTGTATCTTGGAAATGAAGCGTCTATCAATAAATTTTTATATGAACTATTCTTATTAATTTAGATCGTGGACTCTATGGTACAATTTGGTCGATTTTTTAATATACCTACACTCTCTGTATGTATTTTGTTAAGGACAGTTATATCTTTTGCTTAACATATCATATAGGTACCTACATAAGTTTATTAAATTCTGTTTTCCACTTTGCCTCAACTTAACTTTTTTTGCATAAAAATATGTATATATTTATGTGGTTTACTTGGGTTAACCCTCTGTTGTGTGTACCTATTTATCTATTAACTTGTTTTGATGTAAATTTTATTATCTTAATCTTCGGTTATTGTTGTACATACATGAATTATTATCAATGTTAGATTAAACTTAATCATTTATATTTAGGTAAATAATAAAACCAGTGAAATTTCGCCTTGGTGGTTTATTTTTATCTAAACACTTCAATTCTTAAAAAAATATTAAGATGTACCTAAGCATTTTCAATAATTATGGAATTAAAGTGTCATATTTTACATGACAATATTTTGAGATAAAATGCACATTTTAATTTAGGAAAGTATTTTACACTATTAGAAAAATGATGTCCCGGATTATCCCTAAGGTAACATAAATATAATTTTATTTAAAATAATTCTTTATTATTTTACAGTTGTTAGATAGTTCATGAGAACTAGTGTCATGTTTATTGGTAAAATGTATTAAATTGTTACCTACTTTTTATGAGGGTGACTACCTGCGAGCAGGTAGTAGGTATACCATTCTGTTGATACGGAACAATTTGAAAATTTGTTGATCCCAATTTTATAGTCTTATTTGAAAAGAACTTCAAATTCTTTTATTTACCTAGGTAAATTCTGGTAAATTATCATTTTGAGTGAAATTATATTAATTAATATTTTTTGCAACATAACTACTAACTTAACTAAAATTAAAACGAACAAAAATTTTGAAATATTTTAAAATAACATTGATTTTGTTCTACGATATCAATGCTGTATAACTTGTTAGGGTCTAGAGAAAGCTCCAAGTTTAAGAATAGATCCACCACCTATGGAAATTCGAGAGTTACCTAGACTAGGAGGAAAACATTGGCAGACTGTGAATCCTTCTATGCGATCCTTGTGCGAAGAAGCTGTAGACAAAGTCAAACAAAAAATAATACACAGGAGGATATTACTAAAACCAGTATTCAAAGACTTTGATAAGTAAGACATTTTGACCACGTGTATATTTTTAAAAGAAGTTTCAAAATAGCTTTAACAAATGTTATGATACTCAGTGCTCACCCCTTAGGAGATACAGCCTCTCAAAATTAGTAAATTAATATGGAATATAGCCCTTGTAATTTGAAAACCAAAGCTATAACAGTCAAATTTTACAAAATTTTCTACTAATGCATGTGCAAATTCTCAACAATTTTGGGAGTTGAAATATGAATTCCCCAAGTTATTTTTTGCTACAACCTTTTTGTTTGACAAACATTGATTATTTAAAAATACGTGTCAGATAGCCTGGTTTATTACAAAACGTTTAGCTCGCTCACTCTTTTACTACTAACAGTTTATTAACAAAAAAATTAATGCATTATCATTCGAATTACAACTCGCACGATTACACCTAAGATATATTTAATTAATTTACTAGATCTTTTGCAACTTTTGCGAGTGTTTCCTTGTGCAGTCCGACCCTGGCCCATGTTCTTTGCCGGCGCGTGATATCACCTTGCATCCTTAACAATAACCGTCGTTGTTCTATAAAGTTTATATAAGAAAATGTAGAATTAGCAAGGCATCAGATATCGAATATGGCCATTACTATTGTCATTCTCTGTGTCTAGAGGTCCAGTTAAGGAGAATAAATAGTTTTTCCCTAACTACATTGTTTTTACTTCTGTGCGTCCCCGCACAGACTACATCAGAAGTGGTTGAATAGAAAAGTGAGTGTTAAAAAAAAAACTAAAAGTTTGAAGTGTCTCGTGCCGTTTTCCAATATGGGACGTCACAAAAAGAAGAGCAAAAGGCAACGGTCACCCTCGTCGTCCTCATCAACCTCAAGTGAAGACGACTATCGCGGTCAGCGTAACTATAAACAGCAAAAGAAAAAATCAAAATCCAGATCAAATGTAAGTCACACACCTCCTATAATACAGCCGCATAGTGCACAGTCCTCGCAATTTATAGCCGTTTCAAATATAATACCGGATTTTGATCCTAAATTCAGAGATATTAACGATTGGATTGAAATAATTCAGTTCAATGCCATTAGTTATCATTGGTCTGATACTACAATTATATTTCAAGCTCTAAGCAAATTAAAAGGAACCGCAAAAACGTGGTATGATGGGTTCATAGAGAGCGAATTGGGGTGGTCACGCTTTACTTGGGCAGAATGGAAAGATGTTTTAATATCAACTTTTCAATCTAATCGAGATTGTTATAAACTATTGATGGACCTTGTTAACCATAGACCGAACGAAGGCTGTTCACTATATGATTTTTATTTTGAACATTTGTCTAAAATCAATAAACTAAAATTAAATTTCACCGATGTAGACAAAATTTCACTGATTACGGGTGCTATTAATAATAGTGGTATAAGCGCGGCCGTGGAAGCCTCAAATATGACCAATATAAATTCATTAGGTGCATATCTTAAAAATAAAATTCATGTAACCAATTCCAGTTTTCAAAATAAACCAAAAATTGAAAATTTGAAAAATAAACTGAATAATGAAACACCCTCAACAAGTAGCGCTGTCTATTCAGTAAATCGAAATAAACATTGTAAAGCCTGTGGCAAGAGTGGCCACGATCGTTCAGCTTGTAAACATAAAAACCAGGTGTTATTTGCTATTGTTTAAATAAAAAGAAAATTAGTAATATACAATCTCAAAGTAAACAGGAACAAAATAATGTAAAACAAAATCACAATCTTAAAGGTATTAATATTATTAAAAATTCAAATAACACGTCCAAATTTTATAGACATTTTCATTACTGGAAATATGTGCAAAGCATTTATAGATTTTGGCAGGGACTGCTCTCTGATAAAATTATCATTAGCTAAAAAATCAACATTCCTATCTGTAAACTCAAGGAACCCACTGTCTTATCGGGTTTCTTAGGAGTCAGCACCACGGCTGAGTATTATATCACAGCACAAACACAAATCGATGAGGTCACGCTCGAAACGAAGTATTACATAATTGATAATTACGACCTGTGCGGCAATAAAGTATATAAAATCACTCCATTTGGTCGTAGATGGTTGGTTCCAAAAAACTGTCGTTGGCAAATTGTCAAAGCCAATCACGACGACATCGGCCACTTTGGTTTCGACAAAACTCTCCAAAGAATAAAAAAATCAGTGACCAAGGAAACAAATACCTTTTGGTCGTGGTTGACAGATTTTCAAAATACACTCATATCAAACCAGTCACCGATGCATGCTCAAAACATGTGATTGACAAATTAGAGGAAATTTTCTTGATACTTGGAACTACAAAACCCCCTCAATCCCCTCAAAGGAATTCAGGCAGTATTGCGATAACAAAGGCATCAAGCTATTCACGACAGCTGTTGGGTTACCTAGAAGCAACGGCCAAGTGGATCGTATGAATAAGTCCATACTGGATGCTCTATCTACCTCAAGTGATGATGTAAAAAAGACCAATTGGGACAGTAAAGTGCAACAAGTTCAGCAGGGAATAAATGACACGAGGCACCGAATAACTCAACACTCTCCCGCGGAGCTACTCATCGGCTTTCCCCTTAGAACGAATACTGATCTGCACAATATATCTGATGAAGAAATCATAGATGTCACAAAAATTCGAAAGAAAACTGCTCAAAATCTAGAGGAAAACAGGGTTAAACAGGATTCAATGTTCACCGTTTGCCACCGAAGGTGTATTCTGTAGGTGATTTGGTCCTATCAAGAATCACAAGTTTTCCAGCAAATAATGAAAGTAAGAAGTTACTCCCACAGTTTCGAGGATCTTTTAAAGTTATAGAGGTCCTACCTAACGACCGTTATCGCATAAAAGAAGGCATTCACTCGGAACGGTCCAGGAGCCCTCTCAGGCAAAACAGTAGCCCTCTCAGGCAAAATAGCAGCCCTCTCAGGCACAATAGTAGCCCTCTCAGGCACAATAGTAGCCCTCTCAGGCAAAACGGTAGCCCTCTCAGGCAAAATAGCAGCCCTCTCAGGCACAATGGGAGCCCTCTCAGGCAAAACAGTAGCCCTCTCAGGCAAAATAACAGCCCTCTCAGGCACAACAGTAGCCCTCTCAGGCAAAACAGTAGTCCTCTCAGGCAAAATAGCAGCCCTCTCAGGCAAAACAGTAGCTTTCTCAGGCAAAACAGTAGCCATTTCAGGCAAAACAGTAGCCCTCTCAGGCAAAACAGTAGCTCTCTCAGGCAAGATAGTAAGCCTCTCAGGCAAATTAGTAACTCTCTTAAGAAAAATATCAGCCATTTTAGGCAAAACGGTAACCTCTTAACAAAATAGTTCTCTTAGACAAATCAGCAGCTCTCTTAAGTTGCACAGCAGCAAACAACAAATAATCTTGTTTCAGGAACTTTGTGTCTTTC
This sequence comes from Anoplophora glabripennis, assembly GCF_000390285.2. Lineage (NCBI taxonomy): Eukaryota > Metazoa > Arthropoda > Insecta > Coleoptera > Cerambycidae > Anoplophora > Anoplophora glabripennis. The sequence continues at coordinate 1,599,452 of NW_019417609.1, forward strand.
GAGGACGAAAGATATTCAGGATGGCCGTGCAGTCCGACCCTGGCCCATGTTCTTTGCCGGCGCGTGATATCACCTTGCATCCTTACAATAACCGTCGTTGTTCTATAAAGTTTATATAAGAAAATGTAGAATTAGCAAGGCATCAGATATCGAACGTGACCATTACTATTGTCATTCTCTGTGTCTAGAGGTCCAGTTAAGGAGAATAAATAGTTTTTCCCTAACTACATTGTTTTTACTTCTGTGCGTCCCCGCACAGACTACACTTGGATTTGCTACTCAATAATTTTATTTTTTTACGATAACTTGGGTGAAGAATTATGGCAAATAATTTTACTAATGAATATGTTGACATACTGCAAGTATTTTTTGAATGTCGGAAAAGCTATGCCGCAGCAAAAATAATGTACCACCAGAGGCATCCAAATTGCCCAATTCCCCACAGACAGACTTTCTCAACAGTAGCAAGAAGAAACTGGGAAAATATAGCCTGATCGCGAGGAAAATGGCCAAAAATCTTTATTTAAGAAAAATAAATAAATAAAACAAATTTATTGTTAATCATATTTGCTATTTATTACTTATGAAAATATGGAAAAGCAGAGAGAATACCTACTTAAATAATATTTTCAGAATAATTTCCATTTTGTGTGTCCATTGCAGAAATTAGCTTGACAGTCGCGTACTTAAATATTTCTAAATTGCAGTCGTGCGAGTTGTAATGCGAATGATATTGCATTTAATTTTTTTTTTGTTAATAAAGCAGAAACAGTGCGAGAGGTAAAAGTTTTAAAATAAAGCAGGAAAAGTTGCACATACATTAGTAGAAATTTTGTATAAAATTTGTCTGTTATACTTTTTTTGGTTTTCAAATTACAGCCGCTATTCCATATTTTTTTGAGAAACTTTGAGAGGCTCTATCTCCTATGGGGGTGAACATTTTATTAAGGTCATTTTTAAGCAAAGAGTGTTCTTTTCAGCTGTAGATTCACCGGTACCATTTGTGCTTCTTTTGAAAACACTGCACAGAAATATTTTGAAATATACCTTAATTACAACAGAAAATCAAAATTAATATCGAAACCTTAACATTATGTGTTTTTCTTGATATTAACTTTTGACCTACGATTTGATATATCTAGTTAAATTGAAATATGTCATAAATTCAATGTTGCTCTGTGTCCCATTAAATTATGGAACACCATGTAAATTATTAAAAAAAATCTTTCCCAAGGCATAACAATGGTCACGTTAGCAGAAGCCAAATGAGACAAGCGCTTTGTTCAAATGGCATCCTCCTATCTGATGAGGAAGTTGTAGCTTTGGAAGAACGATTTAATAATGATATGGGTTTCAATTATGTTTGGTTCCTAAAAGACGTAGAACCACGTCCTGATGAAGAGCCATTGGTAAGCGTTCAGAATTCCTAGTAAGTATAATTTATTAAATATTTCATTGTTAGTTCACAAATTTCGTCCGTGACATGAAAAGACTCAATAAAGAGCCAGAGAAAATTAAACCAACCAGACAAGAGCAGGATATCGTTCAGGTTATGGCTAAAGTTAAAGGGAAAGTTGTTAGAGAGCGGATCAGAGTATTGGAATTTCTGCGAGACTTTGACAGATGTAACGAACGTGTTATTAGTAGAGAGAACTTTAAAAGAGGTTTGTCAGTATGCAAGCTGGAACTTACTGAAAACGAACTTGAAACTTTAATGGACGTGTAAGTTTACCTTTGCATGAAAATCACTGTAGACCGTACACCATAAATCAAACATCAGCAGAAACAAACGACACTGTATGGCAGATCTAGGAATTAGGTTACAATTTGTGAAAGCTTTGAAATTATAACTCAAATTTAGTAGTACTGGAACGCAAATAACTCATTTTTTCTCTCACTTTTATATCGAGCGATCTAGAATGATTGAAGCTGACGTCGCACGTAAATGTTAAAAGATAACGATAAAGATAAAACTAAAGATATTAAAATTTACTTCCATTTGATCAAAATTATTTTCTGTTTTCTTAGATTTCCGACCGACTCGATCTGTCAATTCAGAGACGTCCGTGATTCCCTTCTGTGATTGCTGTTGTATTTACTTGTGTTCGGCGATTGTGTCTTTTGAATTTACCGTTAATCTTCTAAATAATCAGTGTTTTTCAACGCTAATCATCTGTTAACTGTTAGTTTTGTGGTAAGGAAGTATATACTGATGGTTTCTTCGATATAAAGTACCCGAACTGTTTTAGGTTAGAAAATGGCATTTTCTTTAGAAATCGATAAATTTATTGTAAAGGCCTACTTTCGAAGTGGTGAACGTAATGAAAATGGATGGAATTAATCCATTCATGTTTTTTACAATTCTATGAAGAGTTTCCAGATTATGAAGCTGTAGATTATAACATTTTTGCTCAGTATGTTCAACGTTTGGTGACTCGATTCAGAAATACTGGCAGTTTGTAAAGAGAAATCACCTGAACGAAAGTCAGTTTTAACTGAAGATAAACTGGAGGATGTTAGAAGCAAGCCCTTAGAAGCAAGCTCCACTAAACCTTTACGACAATAACTTTCAGCTCAGGCGGGTAAATATTTATAAAATGTTAAATATCAGTATTTAAAAATATTATTTATAGGAGTGCCATATGGTTCAGTACACAGAGGTGTAAGAAAATTACATTTACATCGAAGTAAAGTTTCCATGGTGCAAGAGTTATTACCATTAGATAACGAAAAAATAGTGAACTATTGTAACTGGTTCAACAACTTAAACGATGGTAATCTTTTAGATATAAGTTTTCTATCGGTGAGGCATGGTTTCATCTTAGTGGATACATAAATTCACAAAATTATCGTACGTGGTCTGCGGAGAATCCACACGTGTTAATGGAAACGACTTTATATCTTGTTAAAATGGGAGTTTGGATAGCCATATCTCAGCGAAGAATAACTGGACCTATTTTCTTTGAAGATAATGTTACTGCTGAACAATATAGACAAAACATTTTGCAGCCATTGTTAAATCATTGATGACGAATTGCACAATGGATATTTTCAACAAGTTGGGACTACAGCACATACAGTTAACACAACATTGGAGTTAATAAGAGAATTTTATGATAATCGTATTATTAGTCGAGGCTTATGGCCTCCAAGATCGTCTGACTTAACGCCCTTAGATTATTAGCTCTTTGGAACAAATATAAATTTACTAATATTAGAGAAAATGAAGAACGAAAGCAAAAATTTTGAACATTCATTATAAATAAATTCTGATTAAAAATATTAAATATCTTTATTCTTCATTCCAATGTTTAAATAATTGTTAGAAATAAATTAATTAATTAATTACAAAAATTATTATTACTGGTAGGGACAGAATTTTGTTCAAAATTAAAAGTACATATTCTATTTTTTTAACGTTAAACCTATAAAGCAATTATTATTTTAAATTTTCTTGTCGGTAACACGTTTTTTATGTTAGAATTTAAGAAATTTTAAATCGATTTTTTATTCGCATTTCTAAATGAGGAAAGTAAACGTAAATTCATTTAAAATTTGTTGCTTTTACTTTCAAGTTGGCATAAAAAAACAAGATAAATAAATAAATAATTGTTAAAAATCGATTCTTATGTCAGTTTTGAGGTTAATAATAATAAAACCTAAACCATTTTTATTTAATGCATTCTTTTAACAAATTAATAAACCCCTCAAATTAATTAATGAAAATATTCTGCTTTTTGTGTTTAAAATTAATATGTGACCCTATTGCCACTGCACTTAACCCGCCACTGAAAGAAGTAAATCACTGTCAGTGTTGTCGACTAAGAAGAGTGAAAATAATAGGAGAGCGGCACACAAAATATTTGTAAGTAGCGGCGCGGCGCCATCAATCATTCTGGATCTTTGGGTAAAATAAAATGCCTGAAATTCAAAATAAAATTTAGAAGGAAAGAATAGATATCTCTGCGTTTTTAAGGTAAATAACTTAATATTTAAAGTACGATAGTTTTTCGAATTCTTATGCCAGTTATAGAATGACCTTTCACATTCTTAGCCTTAGTTAGGAATCTGAGCTGAACTTGTTGTTCTCGGGATAGGTTCTGTGGGCGCAGACCCTCTGTCAAAACTCCTAGACCCACCCTGATGTTCATTTCGGTTCTTGTTGATTCTAGAACCTCCCAGTAACTAAACAATATCTGAAACTTAGTTTATTTAGGCATAAAATTAAGTCTTATTTCTAATTAACTTTATATTTTTTAGTTTTGCCTCTCCACTGAGAAGAGAGTGCGTAGACTACAGAAGATTTTCGGATGTTGTTGAAGAAGCATTTACACAAAAATGTCTTGAGAGAGCACCTCTAATAGTACCTGTTCAACATGTGCCAACAAGGGACTGTGAAAAGAATTTCCTCAATTTCGACGAACGTCAAATTTTATCAGTTGCTTTACAAAAATTAGCTAAAAAACCAGACCTCCAAATGAACCTTTCCTCAGTTTTGCAGGTACGTATTTTTATTAATTATTTAAATATCTTAATTATCTGAATTGTGAAAACCTTATTTAAGACAAAAGGTTTTCAAATAATTGGGAAGTTATCCATTGTTTTCTTCCGCATAAAATTCGTGTGTAATAAAATTTAACAAACCAGATTTATAAATAATAAAACAAAACGTTGTATCTAAAAATAGGCATTGTTGAAAGTTTCCACTTTATATAGCCGTAGGTGTAAACATCTGGAAGATAATTTATCAACTTTTTCGTCTTTCCACCTTATTAAAAGTTACGACCTGAAGGAAAACAAAATAAAGCTCACAAAGCACCTACATTATGCCTTGTTATATATATGTAAATATGTTTATAATGCATTTATACTCAGACCATAAACCTTTAATTGACCTTTGTATGTTTAACAAACAATTCTTTGCAGGACTTCGACAAGACAAACTGCGGCACAGTTTCGACAACGAATTTCCTACAGGCTCTTACGTTGAGGGGAATGAATAACCTAATATCAAGTCAAGAGTTCGATATGATCTGTAAATGCTTCAGTTTTGAGAGGGGGATGAGAAATGAAGTAGATTACAGGGCGTTCATGAAAGCTCTTGATATTTTATATGCCACTGAAAAGTATAATCCATTTTAATAAATGTCTAAATTTGTCTGAAATGTTTTAATTATTTACTACCTACATTGCAAACCGTTGGTAGCAAAAAGACGGAATTGTGACATTTGGGTTATTTTCTTTAATGCAGCTTAATATAAAATTGAAGGTAGATATGGGAAAGACGTATCGAGTGTCCCAAGCAAGATTTGAATTTTGCCATTTGTGCGGTAAAGTGTTGCCAACGAAAAAAAAGTAGTATGACAGCTGACAGCTAAGGGTTATTAAAAATGGAGCGCTACATGAAAGAACAAATATTCATTGTTAAGTAATATTTTAATAGTTTGGCAGCTACAGTTCGCAATTTTCGTACAAAACATGATCGGAATAGTAATTTAATTTCATCAACTGTGAAGAGATTAACTGAGAAATTCAGGAAGACGGATCAATTAGTGATCTTAATCATTCTGGCCGTTCTTCGACAAGTCGTTCAAAACAAAACATCGGAACAGTCCGTAAGAGTGTTGCTGAGAGTCCAGGAACATCAATCCGGCATCGCGGTCAGGAATTGGATATTTTGAGAAACTCTACAGCGTAATCCCACGAATGATTTGCATTTCCATGCTTATAAGAGTTCAATTGACTCGATAACTGAAGCCTACTGATCACGCAGAGCGAAGAGAGTTCATGGATCATTGGATGAATTATGGAACAAGTGGATGCTGATTTTTCGAACAAAATTACCTTCAGCGATGAAGCTCATTTTCATCTTGATGGCTTCGTTAATCGACAAAACTGTCACATTTAGGGTTCAGAAAATCCACGAGCCACAAAACATATAATACAAGAAGGTCATTTTCATAATACCAAAATCGAAACACCACTGACATTAAAGGACAACAACTGGCTCCCTCACTATGTCTGGCCACCCAAAAAAATGGAACTAAAGATAGCCGAGACGATAATGATGATTACTTTATAATCTACCGCAGGTAAAACAGATGCCAATTTGCGCGGGCTTTTGAAAATACATTCTAAGGGTCATATATGACACTATACTAAAATTAGAACTAATTTCAGTAATTAATTAAGAATTTTTTAATCTGGCATAGTATCATACACAAATTGCAATAAAAATGTAGCAGTTTCTGTATGATACTATGCAAGATTAAAAAGTTCTTACTTAATTACTGAAATTAGTTATAATATTAGCATAGTGTCATACGACCCCAATACTACTTCCTTTTAATATTTAAAAATATATACGATATAACGATTTATAATGGTAAAATCGTATTTTACTCGTTTAAATAGACTTAAAAAAGAAACTGCAAAATTTATAAAACAGTATTTATTAGCAATTTTAATGTGGTTATTAATGTTATAAAGATTGATAATTCCCCTCGATTCCAAATCATTGAGGCCAATTTCTAGCCATGGAATAATGGCGCGGTTATTAATGTTGCATACAAACAAACAATTCTATTCATAAACTTTATATTTTCCAACGACCTCGTCATTCTGAGGTCTTTGATATTTTCTGTTAAACCTGTTTTCTAAACACACAAACAAAATGGAAAGTTGACGGATAAAAAACAATCTTTTAACAATATGAATGTTTAGACATCATAAATAAATAATAAATATTTTTATTTTGTGTGTAAACAAACATAACACTTTTCTCTATATTTAATAGGAAAACTTGCTCAATTTAATATTTACTTACCTTTTTGCCAAAACTTCCAATATTTTTCTCATACTTACTACAAATACATAATATAACCAAAAAAAAACGTCATGCTAAACAAACGTGAGTCGTGAATTTCAGTATGGAAAAGTTAGTAAAAAATAAGACACTAGATTTTACATAGTGAAAAAACTTGTAACAAACGTAACAAACTTAAAGTTACTTCCTTTTCCTCACCCCGTTCTTCGTGTGTCTGGACAAGCTCCATCCCCTCCCTGTTGCGAATCTGGCAATGCTAGTTGCACAGCCATGCCACGAGCGCTTGTTGCGAAACAAATGCATCCACAACGTGTCACTGTTTGGTGCGGATTTTGGGCTGGAAGCATCCTTGGACCATTCTTCTTCAGAAATGCGGCTGGTCAGGCAATAACAGTTAATGGTGTTCGCTATCGTGACATGATAATCCAGTTTTTTGTGCCTAAATTGCAAGATATGAATATAGACGACATGCGGTTTCAACAAGACGGTGCCGCATTCTATACAGCCCGAGAAACAATTCAATTCTTGCATGAGTGCATGAGTCATTTCCTGGTCGTATAATTTCTCGTTTTAGTGATCAGAATTGACCGCCCAGGTCTTGCGATTTAAGGCCGTTAGACTTCTTTGGGGTTTTTAGAAGTCTAAGGTTTATGCCAACAAGCCCACGACCACCCACGCCTCGAAAGAGGAAATTGAGCGCTGTATCAACGAAATTTAAGAGCATGTATGCAAAACGGTTATGGAAAATTTCGACAAAAGAGTACGTAGGTATGTTCCAGTAAAGTCGTGGATACCATTTACCCGATATGTTATTCCATACATAACTCTATACTGTATACTTTATGAATCGATACAAAATTTACAATTTTTAATTAAAAACCTGTTTTCTATATTGCGTGAATTTTGGAACACCCTTTATATTATAAGATTTTAATAAATTAATATCAATTCGCACAAAATTGTTTCTACATACAATCTAAAACACCTCAAATAGTACCATTTATCTTTAGGAGTCCAACAGGATGTTAAAAACTTATAAAAATCTTATACCTATGTAGACAAACAGCAAAATTTCATGAAGAAAAATTATGTACAGTCAAATTTCATGTTCACATTCTTAATACATTTTTTTAAATAAGGGTCTTATCATTCGGAATTATTTTCATTTCGCTCCAAAACTCCAAAACTGCGTGCTCAGTAATTAATTAATTTTTGGCAGCACTTATGCGAACAAATTTTTCAATTCTCAGTTACAGAAAAAATAAATATTGATCTCGTCTTACAGATGAGTATTTGACTGTCATTCTACGAATTTCACAAAATTTTTCACAAAATTAGAAACTGATGCGATTTTTTCCCATAAGCCTTCATCGACGTCGTCTGTTGTGGCTGTGGGAGCTTCATGACAACTATGTCGGAAATTTTCGAAACCTAGTCAAAAATTTCGATTTCCGTTCCACGTCTTTGACTTCATAAGGATGTCTACTAGATACCCTCGAGCATCGGCAACTACTTTTGACGAGGTTTCACTCCATGGTCTACAAACGCCTTCGTAGCTCATTGTCAGATTCGAAAGTTGAATGAAATTCTACATATGAGGGTACAACTTTAATGAACGCATACACATTGAAATGTCACATATTTGGAACAATTTCCATGAAGTACTTTAATTGTGTAGATATTTAAATTTGTTTTTGGTGAGGAAATAAATTCAGTAAAACTTTCAGGAAAATATTTGAAGATTATTATCCTGTGCAAATTTTATTTTATTTTTTTAAGCAATAACCCAAGCAAAATACCTACTTGTTTTATGGAAATTGTTTGAAATATATGATATGCCAATACATATGCGATCGTAGGTGAGAAATTTATTATTACTATACAAATTACGTGTGAATTTAAACTTCTCGAAAACGGTTAGACTTATCAAAATCAAACAAGTACCTCTCTAATAGTTTTGAGATTAACATTTTTCAAAAGTGATTTTTAACCAGTCGTTCAATGAAAAGATCTACCTTCCCCACTGTTTAGGTATCTCATATATTTGAAATAGAAAATACATAAAATAATACATTAAGGTATAATGATTTTAAGGGTCTTATAATCGTAGAAAAGTGTTTCTTTATTTCCGATATTCTGTTACGCACTTAACAATGGTATAACTTATTCTCTTTACTTATTACTGTTTATTTAAAAATATAGGAAACAGTTATAAGGTTTAATGTTATGAATTATTTTTGCCATCCTTATAATCGTTAAGAGCAATGCAGTGTTAAAATAAGCAAAATTATGCGAAAATAATAATTACCGACCACAAATATTCTTTTGAATATTGTCGTAATAAGATCCTATCTTCTGTATGACACAGATATAGACGCGAAGTAAAATTTATTTATGGTAGTTAAGAATTTTCAAAAACGAAACGTTTGCGGGCATAAATAAAAAAAGAGAGAAAACAAGTTTTAATAAACAACAAATATTTTCATTGGAATTCTATTTTATAAGGTGCTCAAAGTGTTCACAATTTACCTCCTGACAGTAATGAATTCGCTGAACAAAATTTTATAGAATCTAAAAGGGTGTTAGGAGGAATAGTGGAAATTTCATGCCTTATTCTTTCCTGCAACTCTTCGATATTTTGCAACCTATTTTTGTAGACTACGTTTTTTATGTGATCCTACAGAAAAAATGTCAAGCGGGTTCATATCCAGAGACCTAATGGTCATTCAATTGTCCCTCTGCGTCCAATCCAGTTTCATCTAGATATGCCCGTACCACACGTCCAAAATGCCCCATCATGTTGAAACCATATTTGTTCTGGCAGTAAATTGGGTTTGTTATTGTTCGGAAATAATCGTCTAAGCTCTGGAATAATATGCTTTTGCAAAATTGCACCAATAATTTATTTACTTTTACTTTTTGTGGTCGTTGGATGTGAACTTTCTCCATCGAATGAGGATTTTGGTCTGACCAATACCTACAGTTGTGTCGGTTTATGTGCCCGTTTAAACATAATGCAAATTCGTTAGAAAACAATATGTGGGTGACAAAGTTGATATCGTTTAATTTATCCATAATAACTTCGCAGAACTCGATTCTACGATCATAATCGTCTTCACTCAATTTTTGTAACAAATGAATTTTAAATAGATGTAATTTTGCCCGTTTGTAAATTTTTTGAATGGAATATCGATTCACGTTATGATTTAAAACCCTTTGTTGTGTCCAATTTATTGGATATTCGACCACATCTTACATGACATTCAAAGAATTTTCTTCAGTTGTAACGCTTACTGGTCTTCCATTCTTTCGTCGATCTGTAACACCTCGGCACCTTCATGAAAGCGCTGCAATGTTTTTGAAACGGTTCATTTAGAAATACTTTCCCGATCGAGATGCAAACCATGAAAAACATCCACTACTTCGTCACAACTTCGTCTTGTATCACTACATATATCCTATTATCATTAAAACTTCAATACGCTCGGTTTCAATTAAACGTGCCATTTTTGCGAAAAAATTATTCACGCTAAATGTATTTTTGACATGTGTTGTCAAGATAATCAGCATTAGACAAATGAACGACGCGGCGTTGTTATGGAGCTAGAGATTTTTAAAGGTAACTTGATGCACTCTAAGCTTAATGACCATGTTTTTGTATAATTTATAAGAAAATGATTTTCAAACTTGGATATCTCGAAACGGTTAAGTTTAGGTACATGATGTGCTATATAAATTTTGTTTAGAATTTTGAGAATAATTGAAATATAGAATAATATGCAGGGTGTTCCATTAAAGAAAAATCAACTTTGTTTCGTCATGACTTTTTGACTGATCCTGTATACTTAATTTTTCTTTCTTGTAATAGATTTTAAAAAATCCTAAAACGTTTGTCTTATGATTTTTCGATAGCTATCTTACTTTAAGAGATAAACGACCGTTTCCTTACATATCAGCGACTTTGTCGGTGGAATATTGCAGTAAGAACCGTTCTAAGGAAAATCTCATTCTCATCCTAAAATTTAAATCGTCTCTAAAACAGCATCATTAGGATCAAGTAAAATTTCCTCGTCTATTTACTTATTCATAAATGGCCATCCTTTGAAGGGGATAGGAGAAAAATTCAATACAGTTTGTTAATAATACAATAAACGTACATACAGTGTAGGAAAGTACCGATGGTCTATCAGAAGTTACGTTAGAGCGATAAAGTAAGCCATAGAAATCCATGTGATAGACAAGGATGGCTATAATGAAGGCGTCTAATAGTCAACGCCCATTTCGCCCTTCCACAAATAAGATCCACTTCTTATTCGTGGAAGGGCGAAATGGGCGTTGACTATTAGACGCCTTCATTATAGCCATCCTTGTCTATCACATGGATTTCTATGGCTTACTTTATCGCTCTCACGTAACTTCTAATAGACCATCCGTACTTTCCTACACTGTATACAAATAGTGATTCATTCACATTGTAAGAAAATACACCACATTTTTCTTCCAATTAGGCTGCTAGATTTACTAAGGGGAAAGTTTTCAACTGGAAATCTTCGAGCATCAGCGGATATATAAAACGAAATTTATGTCTTCGTCAGTGCTCCGAATAAGATTCATTACGTGAAAGGTAAAGGAAAGCGTTCCTATACACTATTTTCCTTCAATATTCAATTGAAGACATGAACGTTCCTATTCAAGAAATAGCCTTACTTAAATTATTGCAGTACCGCTTTCTTACTTAATTATGCGCAACAGAGGATAGAGGTGGTTCATAAGGAAGTAACTTCTAAGGATACATGAAAAATAACAATTGTTTTATAGTATATATTGGCAAAATTGAAAACAGTTTTCAAATAGGTATTAAAAAGTCTTTTCTGTTTAATTTTTCACCATGTCTTAAAAATTAAAAAAATAACGGTTCATTAACTATTTATTTAATTGGATACACAGTTTACAGTGTATAAAAAAATGCACACAAAAATGGGAGACCACTAATTTAAAAAAGTATAAATACTACAGGGTGTTCCACGGTGGCGAGACATTAGACATATTTCAGAGACTACTTCGATTATACTTTTGAAAATTTAGGCAATAGTGTTTTCGGGCATGCCCTTCTTAACTAAAATAATGGCGTTCATCTAACGCTTCCGGTTATATCGGAAGTTGGCGTCATCTTCGTTATTTTAAATAGTACACCCTATAGGTATATTATTGCATTTTTGATTCTACGTGAAATTCATCACTTCATTAAATATTCTCTATACCTAGGAGTTATAAATTTTGAATATGAATTTTAAAAAAAAAATTGATGGAAGGAGGGATCTCGGAGATGCTAGTACTCTTTTCAAGAGCGTGATATTAAGCGGATTTTTGGTACCTGTAAAGGGGTAGGTAACAGTACATTATAGTATACCAACAAATTAAAAGGTTTTTCATTTTTGCTGTTACATTTTAATAACTTCAAACAGTTATAACTTTGTTAACCTAAATGGAACACCCTATATTTTTTTACTTTGTCGTATGTGGTTATTTTTTCATTTTCATAATGAAGATATTGAAAGGCAGTGTCAGCAAGAATTTCAAAATTTCGGCGCAACCGTGTTCTGATCATTCAGTCCGATAGGTTCACTGCCTGGATTGCGGAGGGTCACGTACGTTATGTTCACGGAGGTGGACGTCGAAAAGTAAGCACCTAAGAATAAATCCTACATGGCAGTAGCGGCTTTCTTTGAGACGAATTTTCCTGGGTCAGTGCGAACTGAAAGATTCGGAGCTGAAGAATTATGTGGCCGCAAATACAGTTGCTTTGACTCGCCAGTATAAAGAGCAAAGGTTAGAGTTTGCAAGACAATTTGCAGGAAGCCCAGACACCTTCTGGGAGAATATTATATTTGTCCGTGTCTACCCACCAGAGATTATAAGGTATTCGGAGCCTTATGTGAAACCCACACAACGCAGCGATAAATTCACCATTAACGTTTGGGCTTGGATAAGCCAAAGTCCTGATGTTAGTTGTGACCATGCTGTATCCTCAGGATTTCACTTTCAAGCAGGATAATTGTGCAATTCACACCTCAAGAGTTGCGTTAGAATGGTTCATTGATAACAACATCGATGTTTTACCTTGGCCCTCAAAGTCCTGGGAATTATATGGTGAAAAAAATTTACGGCAGAAACTTCCGTCCAGTTAACGTCGAAGAACTTTGGAAGGCAATTGAAAACGCATGGGATAACATCACTGAGGATTATAACAAGAACATTAATTTTATCAATGCCATGTAGATTGCAGTGTTATAGACAAAAATGGTGCTTGGACAAAATACTAACTTTACGAATCGCGTTTTTTTGACGACGAAAAGTGTTTCATTTTTAGATCTCGTTGACGGCGAATGAATGGCCGTTAGAATGTATAATATATTTCAGTATTGGAAAAATAAATAATTTGCTACCTAATTTGTATTTGTTTTGCTCACTAGAACTAGTATGATAAACACACATTAAATTTGACATAATAATAGTCGATTTGAACCTCACATTTTCAAGTCAGTTTCACAAAGGCCAATTATAGACAATTTGCTTATAAGAGTCGTCCACTTTCAAAGGGCCAGCACTGTACAAGTAAATAAATCGACAGTACCTCTGAAACTAGCCTTTATTAAAATTCCCTAAAAATATTATATATGGATGTTCATAATATGCCTGGTAGTATCAAAATATGTAGATGCAATCTGCAATTCGACGTGGCATTTTTGCGTTATAATTCCGTTTTTACATTTTTTGCAAGTGTCACACATACTGACGTATGTACGCAACCTACAATGTCTCTATAAGATAGGTAATAGAAATTATATATTTTGTGTGTGGAAAGGTCTGGAGAATTACGTTACACTTCACGAGCCGACCTGTGAAGAAAAAAAAAAGATTTAGGAGCTCAATTTTTGTCCGACAGTTACGATCAAGGGACGGTTTGGTTGTGTATAGAGAATTTTAGTAGTTTCGGTTGTGACGCGCTTGTTTGGTATTTTCGTCGTTCGTCACTATGACGCCTGTGCGACGACGGTTTCCTCGGGCGCCAGATTCTGTTTAAAATGCAGAAACACCACTACGCGGGCGGCTGCAGTGAAGACACGGTATGTCCAGAGGGTCTAGAGAGAGTTAGACTTCACACAGGAATAAAAGTCACACAATGGGTATATATTTACATTTATTTAGTCCAAAGCTACCTATTTACACTATATAACTCTACCTCTACTGCTAAACGGTGGCAAATGACTATGGTTATATACAGGGGGTTACTACGAAGAATGGTAAAATGACGGTGCGGTGTTAAGCGGTGACCTGACGAAAGTAATGCACACAGAATTAGCGGTACTAGCAAAACAAGCGTGAATGTGACGGCGTGCAGATACCAGGGGGCGGGGTGAGGAAGCAACAAAGCTAGCAAAAGCTAAAAGCTAAATATATACTACAGGCTTGGCTACTATCTCTAAAAATAAACAGAAATACAAGTAAAGAATAATAAGTTTCCTTGGCACTGGTATGCGGCTGGCAGGCTGAAATAGACAAAAATGGTTAGCGCCGACCTGCGTTTCAACTCATAGAGCGGATAGGAGGGGGAAGCAACACCCTATGACCTGAACGCGCAGCGAGGTTAAGTACACCGGATAAGTGCGACAGTGCACCCAACCACGGAGTCGGACGGACGAAGAACAGTAGGGTTAATGACGACCTGCGTTTCGACTCATAGAGCGGATAGGGGGGGAAAGCAACACCCTATGACCCGAACGCGCAGCGGAGTCAAGTACACCGGATAAGTGCGACAGTGCACCCAACTACGGAGTCGTACAGACAGAGCTGAAAAAGAAATGTATGGTTAGGGCCGACCTGCGTTTCAACTCATAGAGCGGATAGGAGGGGGAAGCAACACCCTATGACCTGAACGCGCAGCGGGGTTAAGTACACCGGATAAGTGCGACAGTGCACCCAACCACGGAGTCGGACGGACGAATCCCTGAAAAGAAATATGATTAGCAACGACCTGCGTTTCGACTCATAGAGCGGATAGGAGGGGGGAGCGACACTCTATGACCCGAACGCGCAGCGGGGCTAAGTACACCGGATAAGTGCGACAGTGCACCCAGCCACGGAGTCGTACGGACGGATATCTGGAAATGCAAAGTATGATTAGTACAAACGGACAGTAGCCAAGACTTTACCTATATTCCCTAAACCTTTAACTTACTTCCTTCCCTCGACACGTCTGCACTGTGGGAACGGTAGATTGGAACTAATTCTGCAGTGCAAATACCTCGCCAGGTCTCTTGTCACCTCAAGAGACTTGCGCGTTGAGTATGCGCGGAACCTAACTTACTACCTTGATGGTCGGATTGGACGGCTTCTGGTGATGACAGGAGATGGAGTGGTCTCTGGCGGCTGCGCGGTTCTGCCAGGCTGGACTTAGCAGAATCTCACCAATTCCTATTGGTGACGTAGGCTGGGCTGGAACGGCTCGACTGGCTGCGACGGCGGCTGGCAGGGAACTGAATTTCCAAATTCAGCTTCTTTCCTAAGTCCCTTGTCTGGGAACGGGCGGCTGCGCAATTCTTCTAGGCTGGACTTGTAAAATTTTACCTATTTCCTGCGGTGACGTCTCGGCTTGCTGGAGTTGTTCTCAGGCTGGACTGGTTGTTTCGGCGGCTCGTGAGGAACTGAATCTCGGACGGCAGCTTGTTTGCTGTATTGGTATGGCGGATCCTGGCGGCTGCGCAGTTTCTTCAGGCTGGACTTGTAAAATTCTTACTCATTCCTTACTGGTGACGTAGGTCTTACTGGAACGGCTGACGGCTGGACTGGTCTCTACGATGCCTCGTGGTGAACTAAAACGCTGACGGCGGCTTACTTCCTAGGTCCTGGTGACGTTTCGGTAGCGGCTGCGTAGTTCTCCTAAGCGGGACTTGTAAAATTCTTACTCAGGCGGTGACGTATCGCTGGCTAGACGGCAGGCTGGAGATCGGCACGACTGGTCTCGGCACTGGCTGGTGGACGACTGCCTTCCGCGGTGTCGCGGCGTGGATTTTTCGGCTATAGGCTTGGTGGTGACGGACGGCGTTTGAAATGCCAAAAATAATGCCGGTGCAGTAAATTATATTTATTAATAGAATTTAATGAAAAGAAAACAAATGTGGGGTGTCGAAAAATGACTTTGTTACACGGTTTTCCGCAGATTTTGAATACTCAATTTAAAATTGTGATATTGCATTAAATTACGTTACAAGTCGCTCGATCACTGATTGACAGAATAGAATCTTATGGAAAATTACACCAGCCATTATAGCCGGTTAAACAGAATGTTGTGTTTTAATGTAATTTTGAGCTTATTGTTTTAATAATTTTTAATTTTATCGAAATTTTATTGCCAACATGAAGGTAATAAAATTACTGTACGAAACAGAATGGTAACGTGGCTTGCAATCATTTATAAGCCTGTAGATATACAGAATTTTTAGTATAAGGTTTTATAAAATAAGAAAAACAAAAGGCATATTTACTGTGTATCAAACTTGAATCGAAATGTTTATTTTCAAGAATTAAGTACAACAATTGTGATAATTTTTGAAATACCGAAAACAATTCCCAAATGATTACATTAATATCTCAAAAAACTTACCGGCTTTAATTTAAAAAATGTCATAATGTGTGATATCTGTACCTAATATTTATTAAAAAAATATGAATACAAATAAATCCATTTTTTCCAAGTGCTTAAGGAACGAATATGGAGCATTGTGAGAACTAAGTTCTTTTTGAACTACCATAAAACCCATTTTACTTTATCGTTAAGTTTTTGACTCATATTACTCAACACGGAAATAGAACACATCAAAACTCATACATATAATTGAGGATTTCTAGTAACTTCAATTCAATGTCAATTTTTAATTACATTCTAGGAATAACTTAAATATGTTATGGTTGGTGGTTTGCTGTTATTATAATTGACTTTTGTTGTAAATGTTAATCGGTCTATTAAAATTTAAAAAATTACAGAAAATGAAAATCTTGAAAAATTCGGTAAAAATTAAAATATCTTGCAGAAATATATCCATCTCAATATTTTAGATTAATTATGAAACATCGTGTACAGATCACATGAAGTAATGGAGAAATACGAATATTTTTAATAAAAAGCGACATTCATCAATATGGAAAAGAAATTTAGATTTTTAATAATGCTTTTGGCATCATGCAAGATAAAAGGTTGTTTTTACAAACCTCCGTTGGGTGGACAATTCTGAACAAATTATTCCTATATCGGAGAACTTGGTTGTTTCCGATGTCGCGACTGTAACACATTCCTCCCTAGGGACAAAAACTGGACCGCCAACACTCCCCATTCAACAAATAGAAATAAATGACACAGATAGAAATTCATAACCAAAAATAAGATTCATTGAATATCCGAGTCGTAAATTTCAGATCTACAATTTGAATAATATATACCTAACAAGCCGTCTTCTGAACCAAATGCTTCCTAATTTAGATACGTTCGACAGTATTTTGAGGTTTTGTATCTTCACATAATTAGAAGTCTTTGTGATCGTGAAATAGGTTAGTTAGGTGTACATAATTTATAACAAATTTTACTAAATAATTAGATAACAGTTTGTTTTAGGGAATATAGAATTGAAATATAATATAAAACTAGATTGGATATAAACGAGTATTTTACATTAAATTACAGAGACATTACCAGTATACTTAGCTCTTAAGGATTTAAGAAGGTAAATGAATACCTGTGTACTATTCTAACGGGATTCTGAAGAGTTGGCAGCGTTGTGCAGGTCACATGTTGTAGTAAACACGGTGCAGTTATACAAAATGGAGCGCTATACGACGGACGGGTGAGAGAGTGTAGATTGTGAAAATTCATTACAAGTACGGAGAGTGAGTAGCTGAGACTGTGCGCCAATGACGTGGAATTTTTGGTAGAAGAAACGCCCAGAATGAAACAAATTTCAACAAACAAACAGGTTTGGTTGCAGATAATAAAAAAACAGGCCTCGTACTGGCCATTAAGCCAAAAATATTGCTACGGTGAGTGATAGTATTGCGGAAATTCCCGTAACCTCAGTGCGCCGTCGGTCACTGCAATTAAACATTTCAAAAAGCACAATGCAACTAATTTTAACAAAAAATCTGCAACTGCATCCATTCAATATTCAGTTAATCCAGGAATTGAAACCAGACGACCATTTAATGCGCCGGACATTCTGTTACGGGTTTATTTTGTCACCCTGTAAAATGCCGAATTTATTTTATTGCGACAAGATCTAGACGAATCGGTTCCACAAAATGCCTACATAACTATTTCAATTATAATTATTTATACTTAACATTACTTCAATGCTAACAAGAAAGAAAAAGATCAATAAATATTATTATCTCAATAATTTCGCTCCAGCTAGAAATGAACGGCTTTATAATTCTATCACCGCCGAGTATGGGCAAAAAGACGATAAGTTTTTGCGGCTTGAAATAAAATTAAAGACGGACTTGGTATTTAGGCTTGAAAGAAAGCAGTCAAAACGCAAAATTGCGGATCTACCCCAGTTGATTAATTAAATAATCCGTTGCACTGCGACCACTGGTTATTGTCGTTGTAGCTAGAACGCAGATTAGTGTCTGGATTTTTGGTGTGAAGTGCAACAGGACTTAATAAGAAAGGCCGCACAACATCTCAGGTAAAGCGAATTGTCACATTTTGGTTTTAATGAGAGCCGTTTATACAAATTTGAGGAGGTGAATCTATTCACCCTCACTGCCTTTATTGCCCGCAATAACTCCGTTCATTTCTAGGCCTTTTCTTTGTGATTGTCTATGGTCGTCCATTCTGGGACCGACTTACATAATACATCGTGGAGCTAGCAGCCCCAATAATTTGATAACACCCAGTTAGAACATCGGAGATCGAGGAAACGAAACACCAGCCGCAACCCCAAAATTAGCACGTGGTCACTCCGTGGAGGACTACTTATCACCCAGGATCCTTATACCACCGGACGATAAGGTCATATTTATAATTTATATCATTTTACGTTACCCGTTAGTCGTTCCAAGATTCACCCGGCGGAGCCACGCCCTTAAATGGTTTACCATTTTATTGAAAGAAGCCCTCAAATAATTTATTGCCATTTAATATTACATTATATTTAACGCTTATACGCCTGTAAACCTCATAGTATATATCTACTACGGGGGCTTCTTATTCCTCATATCAATTGTACTAAAATACTATATACCATTGGTTTGTAACACAAACAGGGACGTACTGGTACGATTCTGTAACCGTTGTGGATCTAGTGCCACCCCCTATTGCCTATTCTTATTATGATCATAGCTTGACCAATCAAAGTCAAAGACTAATGTTATTAGTCATAGTTAATTGATATTTTTTTTCCTTTTCATTACAATAAATCTTAAAGTTACTATACTCTTTCGTTATTTTATAATTTTCATTTAGTTATCGTAGCCTTGATGCACCAGCAGAGATAGAGACTGCACCTCCACGCCCTATCTCACTGAGCGGCCAGACTCTCTGGTAACTTTGCAACCGATCAGTCACAAATAAAAAGGCTATATATAACTAGCAGTCTCGCCCTTTTTAGTTTCTTTAGTATGCTACCATGTCCATGAGTGGGCAAACGTAGCAATTCGTTGATTGGATCAGTGGCGGATTAAGAGTTTCAGAGGCTCCAAGCACAGAGGTCATATAGGCCCCTAGTTGCTTGGATTTAGAAGATAGAAAATATAACAAAGGCGAGGAGAGGAATCCCCTGGAGAACAGGGTCCTCAAGCACGTGCTGGTCATGCTTATGCGTTAATCCGCCACTGAATTGGATGTTGGAGAATCAACAAGTGATTTTGCTAATAAATTCATCTTTAACGACGAGGTGCATTTCCATCTTCGTCGCTTACTGTCGAGTTATCAGATCATTCTAAACAAGTAATAATATTCGATGAACGGTAAAACTGTGATGTATGTGTCATCATTGCGAAGAATTCCGGGGAATACAGTGAAGTGGCCGCCAAAATCATGCGATCTCACGCCATGTGACTTTTTCCTGTAACGATTCGTAAAGTCCAAAGTTTATTCTGCTCAAATAAATACCATTCCTGAATTAAAGGCAAAAATTCGCATGACAAAGAATTTTCTTAAATGAAGTCCTCTTTCATATTTAATGGCAATGATTACGCATTAAAAACATGTAAAAATTTTGCCTGCGTTTCTTTTGTGACACTCTTAATAGGTATATGTACTTAACTTCATCGTTAAGGTTCTTGCAGAAAGATTTGATCAGTCGGTTGTACGATGAATGTATAACGATTTTTCTTTCTATTTCCATCATCATCACATTCCGAACTAAAAAAAGGAGCTAGCCAGGCTAATACTTTGAGGAAACCTCAAATGTAGCTTGCAGAACTATCTTCTCTAAAATAAATATCAACGTTAATATATGTATTTCTACATAATATTACAAACTTCTAGAAAACTTTAAGGCTGCATAAGAGTAAAAGATTTACCCTACACTTAATATAACTGTGACAGACAATATCTTGTAGGTACGTCATTTCATCAGTGTCACTGCTTTGATGCTACCCAATCTCCGCTAACGTTTTAAAAAACAGACATATAGGGGATTCACAAATGGAGACCAAAAACGAAACCTCGTATTCTTTGGTGACTTTTAACTTCAAAAAATATTTTTAATATTTTTGAATAATTTAAAAACTAGTCAGTGGAATAATTTGAAATTGGGCACATGTATGTATATAAACATACCTAGTCCAAAAGCTGAGGGCTTTTCCAAAAAATTTACATGCCGCCACTGGCGGAGATACAGGGTATCGGTGACATATTTTTCTAAATAAAATAGTACGCCATTGCTTTACGGTAACAACCATGATATTTTCGGATTCGTATTTCAATTTTCTACAATTACTCTCTTATGTTTTTCGAAAAAAGCCTAATTTAATTTCTGTATCTTTTTAACGAAGCGTCCTAGATAAAAACTTTATAGGAAATACTCCCCTTAAAATTCACTAAAGAATACGAGGATTCATTTTTGGTCCACATTTGTGAATAACCCTGTATATTAATTGATAACAATATTCAAATTGATTATTACGAGAATGACTCCAAAAGAAATGCTCCATGTTTTTTTTTATCCAATTTATTTTCCACACCTTTGATACTTTTACATTACCCATGTTGATTCTTGAGAGACAAAATGTCATTTTTCCACATAATCTCTATCACTTTCAACTGCCTTTTCTCCACCGTGTAACTATGGCGCGTTTGAGCCACTGTTTAACAGTATTCACAAGGGAGTCATCATCTTCAAATCTCGTTCCACGAAGGGATTCCTTCAGTTTATTGAAGAGGTGGTAATCACACGGTGCCAAATCAGGGCTGTATGATGTTTTAATGTTGTCCTTTGTGATCTCGGTGGCGGTTTTCGCACTGACATATGATCGGGCGTTGCAACAGCAAAACATTAATCCTGTTTTTTCCGAACTTGTCGAACGCGACACATTCAAATATGAAGTTTTTTAAGGGTTGCCACGGAAGCGTAAGAATTGATAGTGGTTCCCTGTGGCAAAATGTCTACAAGCAACAGTCCTTCTGAATAAAAAAACACAGTAGCCATCAGTTTTCCTGCTAAAGGCGCAGTTTTAAATTTCTTCTGCTTCGGCGAGTTTGCATGAGATGTCATTCCATCGATTGGCTTTTTGTATTCGGTTTAGAGTGATGTATCCAGGTTTCATCTCCAGAATTTTCGTGTTTCAAAAGTTCGCTGCAAACTATCTTCCATGTTTCTTTGTGGGCATCCATCAAAATTCTCGGAAATCAGCTGGCGCAAGCCTCCCACTTGGATTGACAGTTCATTCACTGTTATGCGTTTTTCAACCAAAATCAGATTGTGAATACGCTGCACATTGTCAGGAGTCAGTGTAATGCTCCGTCTGCTGCTGCGTTGGAGATCCCCAGATAATCTGCTTGCCCAACGACTAACTGTACCAAGTGGTTCAAATTGGTCGGTTTTCAAGGGTTACTGCGAATCTGTCATAGATAGAGCAAATCTTATAGACGAGTCCAGAACTTAACATTATTAGAAGCGCGTTAACACTGTAAACACAAATGAAAAATGGTTCTTTACTCAAATGAAGACAAATACAATTTAATAAAATGTTTTAAACTAAGAAATGAAAATGCAGATTTAGCAAGGGATCTTTATTTTCAATTGTAGGTATTTATAATTTGATTGTAGTAAAATTAACGTAATACGTTTGGCATACATTTATTAAATTTTAAGGTAATCAGAGAGGCTACAACCCAGCATGAGAATTTTCGAAAAATTAAAATTAAACTTGAATACTTATGGATCTTACACTAAACCAACGAACAAAATTTACAAAAGAGCTAACTGAGAGAAACAGGAAAATGATGTTCTACAGTGTGTTAGACAAAATCCTAATACCTAGACAAATAGAAGTAGATAGTGGTGTTAAAAGGAATACTTCATGCATTATCATTTCTTAGATTATATTAAAACATTTTATTAAATTGTATTTGTATTCATTTGAGTAAAGAACCATTTTTGATTTGTGTTAACACGTTTCTAATAATATTAAACGTCAAACTTGTTCGTTTTCAAAGCCCTCTCAGTCAGAAAACTTTTAAATATCGTTGATATTTTGAAAATTTTATATTTTTCGCAAATCTATACAAAAAATAATAAGTACTTATTTTTGGAATTCATTTTTAGCCCCCTTTCCGTTTTTGAGATAGAATACCTACATATAAAAAACAAAAGTTGTGGTCATATAACAAAACTAAAAATAGTGTCACATTTATTTTTGTCATCGAGTGTATCTCAAAAAAGTGCCTGTAGAAAGTTCAAACCGTTTTAAGATATCTTGAATGTGAAACGAGAAAAGGGCACAGTCATCGGTTTAGCCAAAAATCGAAAAACGCCCTGTAGCTCGAAAACGGTAACAGATAGACAGATGCGGTTTGCGCCATTGTTATTTTGTCGAAAAATGAACTCTGGACTCGTCTATCAGATTTACTGTGTTTAAATACAACAGGAAGAATTTGTCTATGACCTCCGTGAATAGGAAAGATATGGAATAGTTGGATTATTAAAAAAATGTTGTGCATATTTTTTGGAGCGACCCTCGTATTTATTGACGTAAGCACTACCCCACCTCTGGCTTGTGCTCTTAATGCACAATTGTATCATAAAATCAGAAAATTTCATTTTTTATTAGTATTAATCACTGACTATCTTCTAGAAAAGTTGAATGGTGAAAACTACATTTCGATATCTTGTTTTGGAAATTTTTTTATGCCTTTTAACTTTTTTGTTTATGAAAATATTTGATTATGTATTTAACAATTCTTTACGTAAAACATAATGGAGTACGCAGTATTTTTCTATAACTTCTTTGTTCCCAAGATTTTTAACTATAATATAAAGTTATATTTGTTTAATGTTTTTCGATTTTTAAAATCCTCATAAAATGTTCTTCGAAATGATGTATAACACATACTTTCATAAGAAAATGCTTTACTAAAATCTGGTAATACTAGACAAGTGTTGTTATTATTATCCATAGAAGCGCAAACATTTTCGATTAAATTAATTAATGATGTAGATGATGTGTTTTTGCGAAATCCAGATTGCGTAGAAGGTAGGTATCAATTTACTGTGACAAATAAATATTCTTATATCTGATTATAAGCGGTGTCAATTTAATAACCGGTAATTATTATTGTTATATGAATTACTGTTTCTAAACGTTTTTTATAAATTTATTTTAAATTGAAATGGTGTCTTTCTGAAACTGAGGTCCCTACTTCATTAGTTGAAAAAAAAAAAGATTTCTAGAGAAAATTACTTCGTAATTAATAGACGCCATGTAACAAATAAAATATTGGAAACTGCTATTAAAAAAGACAGTAATGTCGTCCTAGCTCAAAAACAGTTAAAGTTGAACAGTTGAAAGTAAAATTTAATAACATTATCAAAAGGACCTTAAAAAAACTGATTTTGCCCTTCCCACAAACCTTATTCATTCTCGCTCCTCATTCAGTATTCTTCGATTTTGTTACACAATGTATAATTTTATGATAGGTATACTAAATTTGCTAGTTTACCAAAAATTATTAAAATTTACGTACATGGGTTGTTGGATCCAATAATAGTCGATAAAACGGCAATAAATTAACAAATTACATTTGTCAACAATCGGGAAATGATCGTGTAGGAGGGGTTCTGCGAAACCGTAAAATGGACCTCTTCGGAAAATTTATTGCATCAATTGAAAACACTGTTTACTATTCAATTTATAAGAAGTAAGTCTTATAAGCAAGAAACATTGTTGTCGTGTGGCGGCTGCGCTGACTTCTTATAGAAAAAGGTGGATGCGGCGGGAGAATCATCCTCATCAGTCTTGTAACATCACTCTAATTGAAACATTATTTTACACCCCATTTTTATGTTACCCTTAAACAAGTCAGTGTACAACAATAATTTAGTGACACATTATTGAAATTCAGATCTTCCGTAGATGTGGCTTCCAGTTTCAACAATAGCGGCTATTTGCGTGCTCTTCGATGCCTGTGAGACATCAAATTCAAACAACGACTTGGAAATCGCGTTTAGAGAAAGGTATTTATTAAAAATTGTTTATTATATTGCACTTTTTAATTTCGATACTGTAGTTTCGTGCTTCATACATCAAATTTATAAAGGGTGTCTTCGTTTTTCATTCGCAACTTTGATAAAATTGTCTTTCATCTCAAAATATTAGCTTTTTATTGTGTAGTGTATAACAAGTTTCAAAAAAATATGTTTATTTGTTCAATAGGTTATCTAAAATACAAATATTTTTGAAAAATTTGACGCTCTGTATCACGAGAACGTAAGTTCTTAGAGAAAAAAGTTATAGGGAAACCCGATTACAAGCTCTATCCTTTGGCAAAGTTGTTAATGAGAAAACGGAGACACCCTGCGTAACTGGCGACTTTATTATTAATATAAATTTGTTTTCACCGTTCGTTGAGTATATCCTGAATACGGGGTGTGTATAAAAATATTTTTTTATCTTGGTACTTGGTAAGCGCCATTGACGTGCAAAGAGATTTTTCATTACCGAGAACAGAAAAAAAGTTATATTATTAGTTATTAGTAAGAATTAAATTTGGGACTATTTTTTTCTGATCTCTTACTCGATTACATCAAATTTTGTTAGATATTTGAATTTTTTTATTATTTCTTGACCACATTTTTGTAATAGAAATATTTGATAGTTGTTTTTTAAATAGTTCGTACAATTAAATAAACACTATCAAACGATGATTAAACTGTCGTATACCCCCTAGTTTAACTGGAAGTATATTAAATTCTGTGACTTTAAATAAGAGCCCTGTACAAATTATTTTCATTTTCACCTTACGTACATATTTTTGTGTATGCAAAAATAAATTGTTTGGGAAGATAAACTTTAAAAAAAAATTCTAATCGGCTTCAAAAAAATTGTAAACGATTTTCGCCTGTTATACGAGTATTTCTTTGATAGAGGTATGAATCTGTTGGTAGTTATTCTGAATATTCATCCAGACATTTGCAAAAACAACCGATTCTCGTTTGTCGCATTTAAGAGATATCAGATAAAAATATCTTTACGAATTATTTTATTTACCTACGATCTATAAAATGTTATATATTGAGACATTTACATGAAATAAACCTTTTTGATAGTTAGTGCAATGAAGAATTGTTTAAACCTGCACTATTTTTTAAAATTATATATAATTGTTTATACTTCCGGTTAAACCGGAAGATGCACGACAGCTTAGTAATTACCCAACAACAGTATCATATTGTACAAAAGATTTCAAATTTACATTACATTACAATATTGTACAAACGGTGGGTATTAACGAAGTCAGCGAACAGGAAAGAAATCTGAAACGCCAATGGGAATAGGAAAGTAGCACACCCTGTATAATCGTTTTTTTTTTTGGATAAATCGAGTTATAGTGCATAATTGAATTTTTATTTAAATGAAATAACTACAATCAGTATGTAAACAGTATTTTCATAAATAATAATTTTTGGGATTAAAATTATTTTAAAACCTTAATTAGATATTAAATTATTGTGTTGCTGAATGATACTAAATTTATATATCGGCTATCAAAGAAAATATCATATCATAAGCTTATATTCGACAATTTTCGAGATGTTGACAGAATCAATGTGTAGTAAATTTTTAACAAAAAAAATCGCTGATCTCTGTTTTCAAGATGTACTTAAAAAAATCCAGTTTGCGAAGATATGAGATCTACATCAGTTTTTAATTCTCAATCATTACCATTTCCAAAATATTTTATCGGTAGCTCCCGTCAAAGTATGATTATTTCAAAAATTATACAGTGGCCGTTATAAAATTTACACGATATAGGGAACATCTTTATTTATGATTTTTAAAAAAACTCTTCCTTACAATTCTGTTCTATTCTTCTATTCCAGTTTCCTTCTAATTATGCTTGTCTGCATATAAAATAAGGGTAATTTAGATTTACAATGTTTGGATCACGAGGAAATTACGTGATTTTAATCAGCTAAAATTAAGGATAAATTGTGATTTTAGAAAAAGGAAATATAAAAAATTTTAGGTAAATTCTAACAACATTAATTAATACTAATATCGACAAAATTTTACTCTATTTAAGAAATACGTAAGGCACTTAAGTTTTAAAAACATTGAACAAAAAAAATCGGAGCTGACAGTTTTCGATTTTTTTAATATTGACTTTGATTGTGTTTTTTTATATTTAGTTAAAATTATCGAAAATTATTAATTGTAATTTTGGCCGATTAAAATAATGCTATTATCTTATAGATTAATTGAACTAAGATACTGAAAAGCATATACGTACTTCATTTTGTGGTCCTATTTAATAATAAAAAAATAATATTTACTGTACCTAATATCAGAAAATTAAAGAAAGGTTTAAGAATTCTTTTAGTTGGACTGTAAACAATGAAGTTACAACTGACTTCTAAAAATATATTTTTTTTAAATAAAATCGAAATCTTTTTTTTTGTAAGAAAATGATAGACTAAATAACTATATAGGTAATATCCGGAAAGAGAAAGCTGCAAAGGAAATTCTTTGTAAAATGATTATTTATATGTACCTAAAAAATCCTAAATTAAAAATATTAAGCATCTTTTGAATCAAATCTTGTAATAGATGTACCTATTTACCTAAACGAAATAAATTTCTTGTTCAAATAAATAATTGTAAGGTTTAGGTACCTACCTCAAAAATTACTTGCCCAAATTTCGAATAACGTATTTCCTTTGAACACAGATATAATTATTGCACCTTTCGCTATTAAAAATGAATAGTTATAGGTGTTCAAACTGCAAAAATTAAATTTTTACGCCAAAGTATGTTTTTATCAAATCAGAAATCGATCTTATTTTCTTTTTTTCTTTTTTCTTCGTAAGGAAAAAATAAAAAGGGGGTCACATTTTATTCTTGCACTGTAGACATACATGTATATTCTTCGTAAAACTACGAATAATTGAACATTTTTAATATAAATTTTGCTCTTCACTAATCTTCATATATTTAAAACAAGCACAATATTTTTATCACAAATTTAAAACAAAATATGATAGATATACTCTTAGATACATGTTATATGAAATGACAAAATTTTGAAAACAAATTTTCGTATAGGATAGAGGTAAAAGAAATTTGCAATTTTTTATGTTTTCAAACCAACAGATATAATCAAACTAAATTTGGTGTACCTACATTATACCTGCATATAGGTATTGCCTTAATATATAATAATACTAAGTTTTTTAAATAACCAGTGGTGGAGATATGAACAATCGCCTTAATTAATTAAGTTAAAAAGTAGTTTCTTGTACCGAGTAAAAAATGAATAGCATTTTTCCACGAATTTTTAAATTTTAAGTGAAAAATGTATCTTGATATTTTCACGGAAATCTGTTTCACGGAAAATTCATTTTTTTTTGTTTTGTAAAGTACAAGGGAAGCTTAGTGGAACATGTTAAAAAGTGGTCCTAGGAAAAATCCTATTTATTTTCAAAAATATTGTCATATTACTTTCTCGTACGTACGTACATTCATTGATAAGTAATTACAATCAACCATATTCGAATTTAAGAGCTCGACATTTAAATTAATAGGTAATTAAATTGTCCCTTTATATATTTCTCAACTAACAGTGATGAACTTTCAAGGACCTAGGACATGACATAAGGGTAGAGAGCTATTTAAAATTTTAAGAGGGAAGGATTCGGGGCAGCATCCCATTTGGTTTAAAAAAAAAATTGTGGTGGACCATTTACAGTGGAGATCCCATCCGACATTATATATTCCAACCCACGCAATAAATTTTCAAAAAAATTGAATGATACATGTGATACAAAAACTAGGCTATATTTCCAGTATATATTTCTTTCAAATTATAGATGTATATTAATTATAGTTATATTAATTCCCTCCAAACTTATAAGGCCCCACATTGTATATTCCAAGTATCTACTAATAGACCGGGAGATATTAGACTGAAGTTCGACGACGTCTTTCTCGTTTATGCCTCTGAGAGTACTAAAAGGTAACCGAGAGACAAGTACAATAAACTAAATTTAAAAGATGGGCTGCGGGACACCTTCGTGAAAATTCAATTTTCCTTTTCAAAAAAAATAATGTGTACAACGACGTATTTCTCACTTATGCCATGTTCGTAAGTTGAAGAGAAGTATCGATTTTATCACGAAATTTTTTTGGCATAAGTGTCGCAAGAGACCTAAATATGGAAAACTTTGTAAGAAAATGTGGAAAAACATCTTTATTTGTCTACCAATTTCTCATTAATGCCAATTAGAAATATGACATTATTATATTCGAAAAGCTCATAAAAAACATTGGCATAAGTCCTACTAAGGACTAAAGAAAATAGGGCTTTGGAAAAGCTGCGGAAAATTTTTCGTTTTGGTCAACGTTTTTCTCGTGAATAAATTAAAGCTTATTGCAAAGAAAAAAATGAAAGTATTCATTTTTTTTAAAGGGCATAAGTCCCTGGTGAGGACTATATGCTAAAAATTTTTTGAAAAGTTGTAGGAAAATTCATGAAAATTTTTACGTCTTTCTCGCTTATGCCATTTTGCATGCACGTAGGAAACTACATTATAAAGTCATATAAATGTAGGCATAAGTCCACATTGGATTTTCATGTTGTAAATTAATTTGAATTTTAATACGAGTCAGGTCGACAAAGTAGAAAAATAATAGAAAATTGCCACAATTTTCTCGTTTATGCCGTTTCGTACACGAGTAGAAAATATTACTAAAAGCCATTTTCAAGAGTGGCATGAATGCCACAAGGTACCGTCGTATGTAAAAATTTTTAAAAAGTTTATTTCATCGCCTACGCAATTTTCGAAATACTTATACTTACTTGCATTTAGCGTATTTTTAATTTTTATAAATATAAGTAATTCATGTATTTAATGAAAGTTAATAATAAACTATTTCGGCTTAAGTCCCCACATATTAGAAATGATTTTTAATTATTCTTTGAGTCATGATCAGAAAAAGAAAAATTATATAATATTGCCACAAATTTCTCGTTTGTTCGTAAATGAGTAGAGTATTTTATCACAATAGACCATACGTATTTATGAACAATATATTTAAATTTTAAAAATTAAAAATATTATATAATTTGAATTAACCGCTTCAGTGCAAGGATGATCTACTTGAATTGAGCCGACTAAGGTAGAAGAAGAAGAAGAAGAAGAAGAAATAATTAAGCTAGAATACATAGGGAAGAAACTGATTTATAACTGATTTAATATCATGTATATTGAATTTTGTTTTTTGTTTCTGGTACTTTGTACCTTAATTACTTAATTTGTACTTTTATACATTTTATTTTTATATTAAAAGATTTATTTAAGTAATAGTAATTGAATTGAAAAACCGCTGCCAACTCAATTGTCAGAATGCTTCCTCAAAGACTTTGAATTACTAATTTTTAATTATAACTAACACAAACAATAACACTTAAAATAATACAAATTTTTATTAACTTAAAATTAAAGCATATCAAAAATAAAAAGTTTTTTCGGTTTTATGATTTTTTACATTTTCAAATTTCAAACAGTTTTATCTGCAGCTCTTGATGAAAACGGATCAAAATAAAGGCCTTACTACCAGCTTTATTATAAGTTATTAAGAATTATCGTAATAAAAAATAACATGTCGAAAAATCAAACTAAACCCAATATAAAGCTTTCTCTTTTTCATGAAATTTTTTTTATTTTAAATTTTTTATTCCCTTTTATAGTTAGAAATATTCATTTTTTATATAGATATCTTCTCCGACACTTGCATTATTTATCATACATTTTTTAAATTAATTTAAGTATATCGAAAATTGCGCAGGCGAGGAAATAACCGCAATTTGTAATTTTTGACAACTTTTTAAAAAATTTTACATACGACGGTACCTTGTGGCATTCATGCCACTCTTGAAAGTGGCTTTTAATAATATTTTCTACTCGTGTACAAAACGGCATAAACGAGAAAATTGTGGCAATTTTCTATAATTTTTCTACTTTGTCGACCTGACTCATATTAAAATTCAAATTAATTTACAACATGAAAATCCAATGTGGACTTATGCCTACATTTATATGACTTTATAATGTAGTTTCCTACGTGCATGCAAAATGGCATAAGCGAGAAAGACGTAAAAATTTTCATGAATTTTCCTACAACTTTGAGACTTATGCCTTCATATTGAACCCATAGAGGAGTGATGCCTACTTGACACAGTACATTATTTATAGTAAGTATCATAAATTTTCAACGGCATAAATGAGAAAGTTATAGAATGAAAATAAAAATTTTCCGCAGCTTTTCCAAAGCTCTATTTTCTTTAGTCCTTAGTAGGACTTATGCCAATGTTTTTTATGAGCTTTTCGAATATAATAATGTCATATTTCTAATTGGCATTAATGAGAAATTGGTAGACAAATAAAGATGTTTTTCCACATTTTCTTACAAAGTTTTCCATTTTTAGGTCCCTTGCGACACTTATGCCAAAAAAATTTCGTGATAAAATCGATTTTTCTCTTCAACTTACGAACATGGCATAAGTGAGAAATACGTCGCTGTACACATTATTTTTTTGAAAAGGAAAATTGAATTTTCACAAAGGTGTCCCGCAGTCCATCTTTTAAATTTAGTTTACTGTACTTATCTCTCGGTTACCTGTCAGTACTCTCAGAGGCATAAACGAGAAAGACGTCGTCGAACTTCAGTCTAATATCTCCCGGTCTATAAAGTTTTAAAAAAATTTGATGATACGTAGGATATAAACTGTTAGGCTACTTTTGCAGTAAATATTTTTTTCAAATTATGGAAGCATTTTACCTAGGTAGAGCATCAAGTCAATTTTCAACCAAATAATTAGGTAGAAGACAATAATAATTTTATTATACGCCATTCTCATGGCGTCCAACCTACCTATCTGGAATCTGGAATACTAGGGAGGGTAGCTTTTAAAACAACAGCACTTAAGCCCCATGGTGCCCCTTGTGCCTCCTCCCATTAGGAGATCCACCTGAGCCGTTAACCAACCTATTACAGAGAAAAAAGTTGTGACAACCTACCTAATAAAATTTCCAAAAAATTTCGATACATAGGACATAAAATGCTAGACTACCTTTTCAGTAAACATTTTTGTTTAATAATATATTTTACCTATTTTAAATATTTTCGTGAATGGAGTATTGACTCAATTTCCAAACAAATAATTATGTAGGAGTAGGACACATATAATAATTACCTATACTAATTCCTCTAATGCTGATGGACGCCTACAGAACTATGTGTTACGGGCTATAAACTCTGTTATTCTGAGCCCAAACAAATGATTGACGTAAATGGCTCTAAAAATATTCATAACCGGCTCTTATTATAGTTCGCTCTGAACGCTTTTATTAATGACTGCCAATTTTATTTATGGAAACATATTTTTTAAATCAAATAGATGTGTTTTTTTTTCTGAACATAAAAATATAAGATAACTACATTTTTGTCAAAAAATTTACCTGTAAAATCTTTGAATTTTTAAAATTCTACAAAAAATGCCGAAATTATAGCCCGTACCGTTTTTCACGAAACACAATGGTACCTATTAGAAAATTATTGAAAACCACAAAAGCACTTCAGTGACAAAATTTTTTTTTTAAATATTGTAAAGGTACCTACCTACTTATCTCTTCCTTTTTGCAGTTTTTTTAGACTTATTAAATTTTTAAACCTAAACAAAATTTACACTTTTAGGCTTCATAAAATAGTCCTTAAATTAAATTAATAAAACTTTGGAGATATGGGGGAATTAGAGCGTGCTGAACGTTGTCAGATTTTCTATGAAAAAATCCCTAGTATCACAATTAAAACTGCACTTGGTTCTACAGGGTGTCCTTGAAATGCATGTAACCGGCGAGCCAACCTAGATTCTCAAGGGTGAAACTACGACGATTTACGCTAATTTACCTATGTGCACCGAAAGGGCGCTAGAAGGGGCGAAATTTTTTTGAAAAAATAACAATAATGAGTTATAAAATGGAAAAGATTTGATTAAAATGAAATTTGGTATGTGAAAATACATATATTGATAAAAGGCTGTTTCTGATGCTAATGTTAATTAGCGACTTGCACAAATGCACAAATGCACAAATACCTCAGTTAAAAAATATTCATATCTTTTTTGTGTGTTATCTGATTATAAATAAAATAAAAATAAATAAATCTACTAGGAAATTTTATAACAAAAATTAAATAAAAATACATAGTTACTAACACCATATAGTAAATGTTCCATATAAAACCTCAATTTTGAACAATGCATGTTTATTTGTCTTAAAAATAACTGGTACCTACTTGTAACTTGATTACTTCTAATGTATAAGGTGCAAATTTATTTGCTGGGCTGGATGTGAAGGACGTTTGTTGAATTTTTTACGACTAAACGGTATGAGTTATCAAAATTTTGAAAGACAGAATTTATTTAAAAAAGTTTTAGCTTTTACCAGAAAAATTTAATTTACACTCACTCCTAACTTTTTTCCCCCACGACTATCGCAGGGTTAGATTTAGGTATAGAAGAAATCAATGATAATACTTATGAACCCATTGATATTTCATTGGTCAGTAGAATAAATAGTCCATTGAAATGAAGGCTGAACCTCCATTTTTTCCTCTGTCGATCAAACCTGGGCGCAAATATGTTTTCGATCCTCAGGAATCCGAATCCGCAAATTTTTGACCTAGGTGGTCAGGAAAGGGGTCAAAAGGTCAAAAAACCGTAAAAAATAAGGTTTTTCGCAAATATCTCGTAAACTACGGCAAGTAGCAAAAAAATAATTGCACCATCGTGTTCCCAGGGAAATTTTACATCGATTTTATGCTATTGCTTATTAAAATTAAATAAATTTATGTCATGTTTTGGACAATTACTAAGCAAGAGAGGGGAAGTGTATAAAACATGA
>NW_019417609.1:1634330-1655937 GCF_000390285.2 Anoplophora glabripennis
AGGGCATACACATAAAGTTTTATCTACGGGATTTGGACCGCCACAGTTAAAACTGACAGATAAACTGGCTGTTAGTGGTGATTTGTTTACAAGTGTAGATCTGCAGTTTTAATGCGAAGACTAACAGTCAGTTTTTTCTGCGGACTCTTAAAAAGTAAAAAAGTAAAATAAAATCTGGAGACTTACCTGCTGGTAAGTAAAGACTCCGGGGAAATAATAATAAAATATTAGATTAAATTTGCATAAATATATGATAGAGCGTGCAGTACAAACACCTAAATATATATATATATAAAATTATAATTTATATATTTGTTTTAAGATCAAAATGTGTCAAGGGAATTTATCGAAGGATTTATCTCCATATACAGGGAACATCCTTGTTTGTGGCAAATAAAATGTAAAGAATACACCAACAAAAATTTGAAGGCAAGCAGGGCTTATGACAATTTAGTTACCTACTGTAAATCAAATGGATATTCGAATGCAAATGTATTAGTAGTATTGTATATATGCTAAAAGCGACATTAAAACTTTCAACTCGACGAAAGACCACAGTTTTGATGAACCCGCTTATAAAACTGTCAGATCAAATGCACTAACACACAGTTTTTACCGTAGTTTCAAAGACTAAAGGTTTATCTTTATGTGAGAAATGTGTGTTAATATAGAATATGTGGTTTTAACTGTGGCAGATCAGACCCAAAGATTTACCTGTGCCAGTCCAATCCGGCAGTTTTAACTTTATGTGTATGCCTTGCTATTCTCTCGGCCGTCTGATCTCGAGGTTTTGTAGCTCGTTAGAGCGTTGGAATAATCGAAACACCTGTGCTCTCGCTCGAGCAGCGCGTTTGCGTTATTCGGTGATGACGAGTGACGATTGACGTTAGTAATGCTGTGGCCACTGTCATTCGTCATTCGTCTAAAAATAATCGAATGAATTTATATGATCACTCGAGATATCTCGAGAGATTTTCATAATCGATATAATCGATAATTTTCATTCGAGTAGTCCCATCACTAGAGGGGACTAAACACTTTTTAAATGCAGAAAATATTAAGCAATACCTTTTCTGGATTATGCATATCTAACATTTAAATTAAAAGCTATAGAGGTTACTCGCGCTCCCACAATCGGCCGCAAAAACAGGCGTACGGTATTATCAAAGGCTGTCCTCGTGAGCCGAAGGGCGCGAAGGTCCTTCCTTTATCCAAACGTCGTATTCTGAAGGCGATTCCTTAGCGTCTTCTAAGAGACATTTCCTGTTTAAAATGAGTCCTCGCCGAAAATCGAATTTTTTCGGTGCGAGAGAGATACCTGAAGTACATCCGTACAGAGTTGCAGACAAATGTCAATGAAGATGGCAAAATAAATTTTGTATTTTGAAGCGTTTTCCCGGCCGATCGGGCCACGGCGGGTCGTTATTTTGCCGTTAGGCACCAGTTCCGATTTTTCAGAGACGCTACTTTGGCGATAATACTTGATTTGAACATTTTCAATTTTCTGTTTACTTTCGCGGAGACTCAAGGAATCAAATAGCCAGTGCAGGCTTTATTCAACTTTATATCGCCGTAGCTTATTTTGAAAACTCGCGACTGCGAAGCTGAAAGTCTGGGGTTCGAATCGCGATCGAGTCGCATTTTTTCTTTTCTTTTTTTTTTGAAAAATGTATATTATTTACTAACCCACGGAGAATGCGCGCAGCGCGGCATTTTGCTCCGAAAAAATGTCATTGGTTTTTTTACCATAACTCGGTTAATTCTGAAGCTATAGTATCCTACAAAAAAGCATTTTAAAGATAATTTCAAGGGCTGTACGCAGAGGCGGACTGGCTAGATGAACAGGCCCGGGAAACATTCATCAAGCCGCCCGTTTTTTGAAAGTTTCAGAATTTATTTTATTTTAAATAGGCTCTTCGTGAATGATTTGAAATATTTGAAAAAAGTTAGCCATAGATAATTTGATACTGTTTTAAAAATAATTAATCTCTCAATTTGTTTGTAGATAAAAATTAAAATCTTAAATTAAAATAATTTAGATTTTTTTCAAATGGATAAGTAGTAGTTGGAAGGTATAAGAAATTAAAGCATTATTCTTTTTAATAAATGAATAATCATTAAAATATATATTTTGTATCAATCAACAACATATTGTGTTGTAGAGCTAAGTATAATCTAAAAATTCAATTTAATATAAAAGA
Source organism: Anoplophora glabripennis (assembly GCF_000390285.2). Classification (NCBI taxonomy): domain Eukaryota; kingdom Metazoa; phylum Arthropoda; class Insecta; order Coleoptera; family Cerambycidae; genus Anoplophora; species Anoplophora glabripennis. Next base: position 1,636,532 of record NW_019417609.1, read on the forward strand.
AGATCTTTTAAAAGTGTATTTAAAGGGAAATACGTTTGTCAATATTTCTATTCTATTTAAAATTCTGTAACAACATATGATGCAGCTTTTACATGGCTCATGTTTCTTTTTATTTTTTCCTTTATCTTTCTGCTGAGTTTTATCAGTTTCATCTTCTGTGATTTCTTCACTTTCACTTTCATCACATCGACGTGTTTCATACTCGTCCAATGGAGTTTGTACAAGTTTTTGTTCCACTGGTGTGCTAAACTTGTTAATTCATCTCTTAGTTTTTGAGGAGTTATTTCTGGTTCATATATGACCAATTTCTCACACAGTTTGTTAAAAACTGGAGCTTTTAATCCTTTCATGCGTATTGTATCTAAGTTTTTTGGATCCAAAAAGGCAATATCAGCATAAAACTCATTATCCAAAGAGCAGAATCGACGTTCTATAGAAGCTACTACAATATGCATGAAACTCTTACAGAATGCATATAAAAATATCAAACAATTTAAAGTTAATTAATCACATGAAAAGATCTATATAAATACAAAGCTATAGAATAGATAAAAAAAGTAATTAAATTAGGTCCATAAAGTTTTGATGCAGTTTAAGGTATCGAGTTTTTTTTATATTAGTAGAAGCTTATTTTTAAGGAGGTACTAGACTTTTAATTGGAAATACATAATAATTATGGTTGATTTAACTCATTGAAAAATCGTTTTTTGGTCTCCGGCCGCAAAGTACCAACCGGCCCGAAAGTTGCGGTTGGTTGGTTGGTTGGGCCGCTGCGCTAAACAAAATTGATCCTTTCCGGCGCCATCGAGCAAAAAAATTGTACACACACCTCGGAAAGTAAAAAAGAAAGCCTCAGATCACATGCAATTGTCGGCCAAGGTGAAGTCGACATTTCTTATTTTACTGCCCTAGGTGTGTAATATATACTTTTTTTTCATTTCTTTCCAAATTTTTTTCCTTGATTTTTTTCCAATTTATTACTCAAAATTTTTTCCAATTTTTGTTTTTCAAATTTTTTTTTTAATTTTTTTTTCATTAAAAAAAATTTTTTTTTCAAAAATATTTTTCATCCTTCTAACAGCGCGGACCGGCCCAAAATGACCGCGGCCCATCGGGAAACCTCCCGAGTTCCCGCATAGCCAATCCGCCTCTGGCTGTAAGATCGTTTGCATATAAAACCTTTTAAGTCCTTCGTTTTTTAAAGGGAAAGGATCGAAGGGCTCCTGGAGCGTTATACACGTAAAATTAATCCGTTTTCCGTTATTTGACGTAGAATAGATACATCGATTCGAGTATTCCCCCAAAAAAAGTCACCTTCCACTAACCATATTTCGCTTTGTATAGGACGTACAACACTTTTTAAAAAACATTTTTCTTCGTTTATTTATAAGCTACATTTTTGTTCATTACGTTTTTTTAATAAAATGCGTAGTTTTTGAGTTATTCGCGAAAAATACTTTGAAAAAGTGTTTTTCACTCAAAATCTGAAGTTTTCAATAGTGAATAACTAAAAAACTATTGATTTCTCGAAAAAATTCTACGAATATTTTTTGCTCCAAATTTGTTTTTTTTTTTTAATTTCCACTTCCGAGAAGGGGTGTCAACCCCCAACAAGGTGGAAGCGTCGATCGGCGCTATGTCACTAATGTTCATTGACCTTTCTACACATGCTGGTAGAAACTTTTTTGTTGATGTGACATAAAATCGGCCAAAAGTGTGGCCAAGTATTTTAGTTAGGTATACGTACCCTGAATAAGTAATATTTCACATTACTGATACTTAACATACAGGGTGTTCCAATTAAAACTTCCCATCTGAAAAATATCGGAATTAAAAAAAAACAAAAAAACTGAGACACGTCGATTTTCTTTTCAAGGACACGTGATGGCGTAAATTTTGGTGTCTTAGAAACTGCCCCTTAGGCAGGGACGTAAAATACCCTTAAACTTTAAATGGCATTCTATGTTGAGTGACACCTCATTTTAAAGCTTTTTCAATTCTGCTCTCGACCACATACGACTTTTTAAATTTTGGTTTGGATATGACAATAAAATCATCACTTAAAGAATAAGACAATACATTGATGAAAGAAAGAATGTTACTTTATTAAATGTTCAAATTGGCTTCCCTCTGTTTCCGTATAATAATAAAATGTTTGCTTCACTACCGAACGAACATTTCGAAGCATTCCGGGCGTTATCTGTCTACATTCTTCAACAATTCGCTGACGAAGCTCCTCAAGTGAGTTCGGTCGTGTTGCATAATTTTTCGACTGTAAGTGTCCCCATAGAAAAAGTCTATGGGCGTTAGATCTGGCGATCTGGGAGGCTACTCAATTGAATCTCTGCGTCCTATCGTAATTTGGAAAGTTCTGATTAAGAAAATCACGCGCATCTATGGCATAATGTGATGGAGCACCTGGAGCATCCTGCTGAAACCACACTCCTTTTCTGGCAAAGCGTCATTTTCCAATACTTCCACAATCATCGGGTAGATATTCGTTTCCAGTAGATTCAGATGCATGTTTCCATCCAGATTTAAAGTAAAACAGATAAAAATGTTGAGTATGAAGTTTTTGTACTAACAGATAAACGAAAAATCAAAACGAATTTTTTTATCGAGAAATTGTTGAAGAATGTCGTCAGATAACGCCCGAAGTGCTTCGAAATATTCGTTCGGAAATGGAGCAAAGATTTCATTATTGTATGGAAGCGGAGGGAAACCATGCAATTTGAACATTTAATAAAATAACATTCTTCCATTCACTGATATTTTGTCTTGTTCTTTAAGTGATGATTTTATTGACCCATCCAAACCAAAATTTAAAAAGTCGTATGTCGTCATGAGCAGAATTGAAAAAGCTTTAAAATGTGGTGTCACTCAACATAGGGTGCCATTTAAAGTTTAAGGGCATTTTACGAGGGCACCATCATGTGTCCCCCTTGAAAAGAAAATCGACGTGTCGACGGAAGTTTTAATTGAAACACCCTCTATATTAAACTTTAAAAAAAACTTAGAAATTATGTTATTATATAAAAGGTAATTTTTACTTATTTAATAAAATTCCTCTAAAATTTGAGACAATTTTATAATCTCATTATTTTTAGGACTGATTCTGATTGGAAAAATGCATGGCATAAAGAAAAATATTCTAGATGTCGTGAAACATTAATAAGACACTTATACTGGGCTTGTGAAAAGGATATATATCGACTGACTCGAAGAAGTGACCCCAGCTATAAATATTACAATGACAATGAATGTAATTATTTTTATCATCTTTACATTTCTTTGTATTAAATCAATATTTTTCAGTGGATTATCCATGGCTTGTTCCAAACAAGGCAAAACGACTGCTTCGCTTCAGGAGAAATATTAATCGCAGATCAGGATCATCTATCACAAACGAATGTTGTAAATCATCAGGATGTACATGGGAAGAATATGCCGAGTACTGTCCTACTAATAAACGATATACCTCCTATATATAATAGATATGAGTTTGTAGCAAATGACTATGATATAAAATATTGTCAGTAAGATACCGGAATTACTATTTAATCAGTATTCATGAAATGATACTTACCTTTGAAGTACATATTTTTCTTTCAAAGCAATAAGTAATTACCAAGGCCTTATGTGTGACCAAAATATTCACTATTGAATATGAAAAATTTATTTTCATAAAACTTTCCAATTCATTAATGATGAAATACTTGGTATTGCACTGCACACAGTGTTAAAAAAATAGTTACTTTACTGCTGCATTATCTGAATTCCTTGTTTAAATAACAAAACTAATTCCATCCGCTTTGAAGAGGTCCCATTGGGCTTTCATATAATGCTTTTGCTACCAACGATATTTCCATGATTGGAAGCATCCTTGAAAGACTGCCGATTTCCAGCCAAAAATTGCTGGCAATGTTGTAGGTATAGAAGCCCTCAGAACTTTTGAATAAGATATCGTACATGAGTTTTTATGGTATTCCAATGTTACAAGCATAAGATACCTGATTGATTTCAATTTTAAATAAGAAGGTACCTACATCTTTTTGGTTTACACACAGTTGTGTCAAAATTTATAATTACTGATTTGTAAAATATTTCCAGTGACACTAATCAAAGTAAATATTTCAAAAAGTTTATTAGAAATGCACAGTATATAAAAAATATATTCACTTTTGCATAAGACCTTTGTACAGAATATAACAAATATATAAAAATTAATCATATCCTGTATAAATTACTGCATCCGGTATTTACTAATGTCAATGTTTTATATCACACTTGATTAAATTTTTTCTGTACTATCAGTCATGTTACATTAAATCAGTGGCAGCTGGTGATTAAAGGCATCACATTTTGATAATGAAATGTGAGACCCACACTAATGTTCGGAGATGATTTCTAGGCCTGTATTACATGTGTATGTGCAAATTAATTATTTTTTTGATAATAAAATAATGTATATAAAAAAGGTATTTTCTAATTTTTAAAAAAATTTAATTTTTCTTAAAGTTGCAGTTTTATGAAATTAAAAAAATGGAATGTTGGAATCAAAATTTAAATAGGTATAACTTCAAAAAAAAATTTAATTCCTTGAAAAATAAAAAAATATGATTGGATCTACCAATTAATTATAAAAAAAATATATTTTGTACATATGTTCATGAAAGTTCTCTATATGGGCAAAGAAATCATTCCCTAAAAAACAGTATGGCCCCCATGTTTCAATATCAGAATATGACTGCTTTAATTTTCATCAGTAGCCGCTGCATTAAATAACATATCATAATCATGTAATTTCATTATTTTTAGCTAGCATTGTTCATATAAGTGGCCATAGAATTAGATCCTCTGTAATAATTATTTATTAAATTAAACGTATATTAAATCGATGTTGCAATAAAAATTTTTATCCTGTTTTTTAACATATTTACCAAAGCGTAATTATTTATTTGCAAATAAATCAAACAATAGTTATTTTTGTATCTAGTGCGCGAAATGCCACTTTGGTGATCGAGAATTGAATTTTTTAACGAGGCGAAGCCGAGTTAAAAAATTATTCGAGACCACCAAAGTAGTTCGCGCACAAGATGCAAACAATATTTTTTCTACAAACGTCAAAATCTATCTCTTAAAAATATTATAAATAAGTAAAATGCCTAATTCATTATAGAAATTATTGTAAAATTCTATCATTATTTTAAAAGTATTTAATTGTTATTCATTTAAAAATAAATAATAATTTGGAGTTTTGCTTCATTTTTTCAAAGATTGAAATACAAAACTCTTATTAATTTACATGCAGTGTGTGAAATACTTCACACCCTAGTGCGCGAAGTATTTCGCGCATAGTCACGGTAACGTAAGAATCCGAAAAAAAGTGTCACTTCGCATATTGTTGTCAATGCGCAAACCTTGTCATTTTTTGACGTTTGTAGAAAAAATAAATTCTTTCATTCAAATCAAAATTATATTGCCTAAAATTTATATAAAGTTTTAAATATTTATTTTGTAGGTAAATGAATTTTTCCTTAGACCAATAAAATGATTAAATTAATCGCAAAAATTTATATAAAATAATACATATTTCCGGAGGGTTACACAGGTTGAACAAGGCAAATAAATTCTCGTATTCTTTTATTCAATTTTATTACTCTTATTTATCTTTGTACGTACATGGACACCATTGTATTTCAAAAAATAAATATAATAACTAATCCATGAATATATAATTCCAATTGAGCAATAAGCAGATGTAAACATTAATGGTAAAAATGGTAACTGATCTTTAAAACTTAACAAGTTATGTATCACATTTTCATATAAAAACACTGCCGCCAATCCTAATATATACACACTTTCTAACGGATTCAGTAATGGCAATGAATAGCTGCAAATTGATAGTGGAAATATTTTATAAAAACTATGAAAAGCGTAAAATGAATACAATAATAGTAGAAGAACTTTCACACAGAGCAAAGAAGATGGGTAAAGTAATGGGAACAATGAATAATGCCCCACTGTTGATAAAATTAGAAATATCCTAGCATCAGTTGATTCCATAATGGACAAAATACTAAAACATAAATTATAAAAAATTAACAACTGGGCCTACATGGTGTATTTAAATTTACACAATTGGATCATATACTTTAACTTTTGAAAAATATCACAAATAAGCAAATATCTCAAATAAATAATTTAATTTTTTTTAGACTGACATCACACAGTTGTATAAATCAAAAATACATAAGGGCTCTTTGAAATTGGCCCTCTGACATTTTTTTTAATTGTTCCGATCTCTGTTTATCTAGAAGGATCAAACTTGATTTATTTGTTAACTCTTATAAGGACAACCTTTTGATGTAAAAAAAGATGTTTTAATTTTAACTGTAGGCATCACATTTGTGAGGGATAGCTGATATTTTTAATTTTATTTTGTTTATCTTCGACTTTTTTGTATTGTTAATATCAAAATCAAAAACTTCTGGTTTAAAGAGCTACTCTTGCTCTTGGCTAGGGTGTATTGTACACGAGAAAAATATTATTTGAAATGATTGTCTTTTTTGCACGATAATTACAAATGTACAAATTATTTGCTAATATTTAGTAGCTTGTAATTTTGTACTAAATAATATCACAAACCAGCAAACAAAACGACTATTAACAAAAACATACAAACTTTATTTATTTTATAAAATATGCTCTACATGGTGACCATTGCTTTCGATGCATAAAGTGATTCGTTTCTCTAATGATTGTAGAATCCTTATGACGATATACTATTGTTTGTAAACTTATTACAGGCGTGTTGAATTCCTGCCCAAAAATAATCACGTGTTTATAATGGTTCAGAATAGACTAATGTTTTTAGGTATCCCCAGACACAAAAAATGTAAGGATTTAAATCGAGATACCTTCCTGGCCAAGTAACTGAACCCCCTCTTCCGATCCAAAGCATTTGTAGTTTTATAATTATCGTGCAAAAAACAAACATTTCAAAATGATTATTCTCGTATATGGTAGACTAACCTAATCCTAACCACTCAAAACAAGAGTACCACTTTAATCTAGAATACTCTTAGGTTTTTGATTTTGATATTGAAAATACCAAAATATAAATAAAATAATATAAAATAAAAAAATATAGTTAAAAATATCAGCTGACCCTCCCAAACGTGACGCCTATGGTTACAATTAAAAAATCATAAAAATCATCAAAAAGGCTGTTCATATAAGAGGTAACACATAATCTAAGTTTGATCATTTTATATAAACGACAATCTGAATATTAAAAAAAAACACCCTCCCTTAGGAAGCATTTTTGGATAAGACGATTTATGTCAAATCCGTATGAAGTCATCTATAGAATTTGCTATCTTTGTTTGTCAGTTTAGTTTCCGAACACTCTGTATTTGGCATCTTCATAATGACATTGTATTTGAAATACCATAAATATATCGGGAGTTTCAGAGTTGAAGTGACAAAAGCCTAGGGGAGATTCCGCTCAGCAAAAGTTCATATGACCATGGGTTCGCAAGTGCTTCATTTCCGAGATACATTGTTAATTTTTTTTTAAATAATGAGTTTTAAAAGAAAAACGCTTTAGACAATTTGAATGAAATTTTTATGGTTTATTAAAACAATTATCATACATCAACTGGACCAATTAGATTTAATCCAGAATTTTTAGGGGCTTACCCAGCGAGCAGGTAGTTTTTTTGAATTATAGGTTCTCGAAAATGAAGCGAGACACTAAAAAGGGTCAAGAGACACAAATGTATTATTTTTAGTGGGTTTACCTGAATATTACATAAAAACCGCAAAAAAACTACAGGGTGATATACATTATTTTCTACAAAAAAAAACGACTTGCTCGCTGGGTACGTCCCTGAAAATTCTGGATCAAATCTAATTGGTTTAGTTGATGTATGATAATTATTTTAATAAATCGCAAAAATTTCATTCAAATCGGCTTAAAGGTTTTTTTAAAAAATCAATTTAAAAGAAAATTAACAGCCTGAATCTCGGAAACGAAGCACTTGTGGACCAATGTTCATATGAACTTGTTTACATATTTTGCTGAGCAAAATTGCCTCTAGGCTTTTTTCACATCTGAAATACCCAGTATTTATGGAATGTAAATTTTCTATATATTCAACTGTATGGACTAAAAAAAAACACTAATTCGAATATTACTACTTCCAAATAAGTGATATTTTTTCTTTGGAATACAATTATTGTGAATCAAATGAACTTATAGAATTTCCAAAATACTCAGTGGTATCAAAATTTTAGGATTATTAGTGGGGGTGATAGGTGGTATATCAGTTGTATACACACTCAGCGAATTATTACCTGCATTTAATTAAGTCGCTAGCCCAAGTATCATTAATTTATGTCAATTATCTGAAGAAATATTTGCATAATTGTGATGTTTTTCAACAACTTAAACATCCTGTAGATTGCAAATGAAGCAACTTTGGGCGAAGATATATTTGAACCAATTACCTAGGTATTAGTTGAAATAAACTACTGGGCAAAATTAAGCACCATTAACACTAAGTAACATGATTTCGATTGCTTATTTATTTAATTGTGGATGGTCAAATTTCAATTTTGAGCTTAGGATGTAGAGAAGGATTACATTTACTCATAAACTTAAAACAATAAACTGACAGGTTTAAATTTAACCGCGTTGGTTGCCATGTCGTTGGTTTAGATTTTTTGATACTTCGAGATATAACTCTTTCTTCTTCAGAAAAAGAAAGTCTGTCTGAAATTCAATCTCAAAAACTGCTTCTCCTGAAGAAGAAAGCGATATGTCTCCAAACACCAAGAAGTCTAGATGATGTAGCAACCAGTACAGAAATTGTTCAACCCACAGAGCACCTAGAGTGTATCTTTCCTATCCCAAAGCACGGTAACCGATGAAGCCAAATTGCGGGGAAGTGGAGTGTGTGAAGTAATCTGAGCGCGCATACTTTGAGCAGGTTCGGATTAAGGTAATATTTTTATACTTATGACAAATAGTTATTTTTCAAGTTTGTAATTCAGAAAATAATATAATTTGTCTTGCTTATATTAAATAAACCTACAAAATAATTTAAATATATTTATTGTCCATTAAGTAATACTAATTTATTTAATATTTGTCTGTTAGTAGATTTCACTGAATTAAATATTTTAACTTCATGATTTATTATCACATCGATATACTTTTCACATACAGTCTTCACAAGTTCTTATTTGTATTTTTTAAATAAGTTCACATTCAAAAAGTTTTTTAATACATGATACACACTTATTTTTCTGTAGCTTGAGTGTACTGTTTGTATAGGAGTATTAAAAAAATATATTATTATTTTTTCTATTTCTTAAATTGTCATTTTTCTGAAACATAATGATAAAATTAGTTTAACTAGTGCAAAATGTAACGGCATATATTTTTAATATATGAATATAAACATTAAAATTGCTAAAGCTATTATTAAGATTTTTTAAATTTGGATAAAAAATAAAATTCTAACATTACTTTAATATCTTTATTAGCCTTTAAATATTGTAACTTTATTTAGTACAGTTGACGCCACCCAAATGTGAACACATTTTGGTAGTTATGGAAATTTCATCTGGATTTTATCGTAGTAAATCAGACTTTTTTTAGTGGCGTAACACAGAGAGGGTATTCTTATGGATAAATTCGACCAAGGCATTGTCTTCCGCGTCACTGGAAACCTTCCCGACACCTTGCCTGATAGATCTTTGTAATTATTGTTCTCGCCAGCGTTGTTTAATATAAAATATACAACTATTACTGACATTTAAATCTGCAGCCACTTAACTCAAAGACCAATTATCTTCTAATTTAGCTATAGCCCTTGCTCTATGCGCTTCAGTTAAATGCTCCGGCATATTTCACGTTACTTGTTTACATTTAATTACGTTAATGTCTAAATGACATATATGTATATTTGACAACTATTGAATTTTACGACTATGATTTGAAGTTTAAATTACACGGTACAATAATATTGTCGTTCACATTTGGGTGGCGCCGACTGTACATGTCGTTTTGTAACTTTTAGAGAGTTAAATATTTTTGTTTCGTGATTTATTCTTATATCTACATATTTTTCGCAAATAGCTCTAATAAGTTCTAACACATGAAACACAACATTCTAACACAAGAAAATGGGGAAATAATACAATTTTATTCAGTAATAATCACCTGTAATTTAACATTAACGTATGTTTATTATTGAAATTATAGGTTGAGGGTTCAATATTTACAATAATTTTTAATACCCATCATGAAAATAAACACCAATTGTGACAAAAAACTAATTGTAAAAGCCGGTTGATAATATGAGCCTGTATATTTACATCAGTTAATAACGTGGGCACTAAAAAACATGAAGCCAACACTGGAAATAAGTGCATGTGAGATGGAGAATGCTGCGCGACGCCGTCGAAATGTTATAAAATATTTTTATATTATTACTTACCTAAAGAATGAAATTTCATTACTATTGCGATCAGATCTGCTACTACAATCGTCAACGATACACTGTCCCATGATTGCACAAAGGAAAACGATATATTTAATAAAATAGTAACAATGTTGACACAGCGAATGTCTAACAGCGACTGAGAGCACGAGGCTGGCAGGGCCGAGATTTGGCTGACGGTTGGCTTCACCGGCTTGCCTCTACAGTTCAGTCTATTTTGTCTATGATTCAACCACAAAAAAAGACCTATTATTTAAAAAATCATGTTAACTTTTTTCAAGAAAATCAAGACTAAAATTGGTACCAATTTTGAGAGGTGCATTAATTAGTTATCATAAAAAATATATTTAACAGAGAGTATAAAAATATTTGCAACAAATTCTAAATAATTATCAAAATTTCTCCAATATTATTTATCACTTACCTTAAAGGAATTATTGCCATTAATATTGCTTTCTCATGAACATGCCAGCCAAACAGAAATGAAGTCAAACCACATACTATCATACATCTTATAAAATTTGTTGCTTGTTTGTTAAGAAAAAATAATTTTACCATTGCGGGAATCATAAATAATGCAGTTAAAATAATTGTTACTAATGGCGGAATACTGGGCAGAATCGAATGAGAAAACTCTTGCACCAAGCCGCCCGTCATTGATGCTGTAGATGAATTTTCAAATTGTACTCCTGATACTTTGCCTAAAAACAATTATTTCATTATCATTATTATTTAATACAGCTAATCAATTGAATTTACCAACTGCAAACAGGATTTTATCTACTGTATTATAAACTGCCCAAAAGTTTGGAGCCCAATACGCATGACATAATCCACGTTTAAATGGAAACAGTCTTGAAAGCACCTAAAAATATGCATTTCAAATGTAATAGAAGTTGAAGTCTACATTTCGCATAAAAATTAATAGACCACTAAAAACAGGTCTCAAATTCACAGTTAATTTTTTCGTTAATGAGTGGTCTGATTTTGAGAATCGTTTTTTGAATGTATAAATTTATTTCTCAATTATTATGTCAAAGTATTAGTCAGTTTTTGGAATATACAGAGTGAGAATTTGCTTTTCCATGAAATTTGAAACAACCTATAGAGTGCACTAGCGACAGTAGTGAATATCTACTTAAATTAAATTATAGCCTCATCAGTCGATAGCCGCACGGTTTGAGGCGTCAGTACTTAAATCGTGTGCAAATGAGGATTGGCACCCTTTGTGCAGGTATGGTAGGGTGAAAGAATGTGAGAGATTGACACCGGTTGGCATTTGACCACCTAATTAATGAGGTTTTCCAGGTTTCCCTCATTCGTGCACTGAATGGCGGAATAATATGCCGCCTCCTCTCCCCCACAAGACTCCGACTTATGGGCTAATTCTCATAGTTACAATGAGGAGTAGAGATATTATTATATTATCTTTTCTGGACAAATTATTTTTTGAGTCATGTTATTATCTCTGGTATTAATTCAAATACATAGTTACAATATAAATCAATTTAAAAATATATTTAACAATAGCATTCAGGTATGCTTTTATTAAATATATCGTTAAATTGTATGTATATATAGTATAACTGTAAAAATTGTTAGAAGCATTTATTAATGCTTCTTTGTTGTTCATTTTGTTTTTCCTTCGTGTCATTTATTTTTGTCATCATTATTAGTGCTGTTTTTAAATTTTTAAAGTTGTGTTTTAATTTAACTATTTATCTCAATTAATAACAGAAATGGGATAAATCGAACAACGAATTGTTATGAAAAGATTGTACATACTGCAGTTGGAGTATCCTATAGGATGTCTTAAATTTCCAAGAAAAAGTTGTCTTCAAAATTTAATAAAAATAGATGATAAAAATAGATATCTTAGTGTTGTATCTGAGGTATAAATCTAAATTCAAAAACCAACTTTGATAATGGGACCAGTTTTTAGTGGTGTGTTAAATTCAATGTTAAAGAAAAAAAGTAGATATAAGTATGGGTTGCCCAGAAGCAAATTGGTCACATATCAAGCGTCGCTTCATTAGGTGGAAATAAACCGACTTAGATTATTGAAACCTTGGTAGAATGTTGCTTCCTTAAAAAATTGCCAGTTTTAAAAGTTTTTTTTTAATTTTTTAAAATGTATATATTCACTGTTCGTTTTCACTGCAATTTTGTATGGAAGTTTTTTGTTTTTTGCAACTTATTAAAGGATATACTTTCTGCAGAATATGACACAAATTCTTATTTCAAAATATTAATATTCTCAGGGACAAGAAAAATATTGTGGAAAGACAAAATAATTTCAAAACCTGTATACTCTTTTCTTTTTATAATGCATATACTTCAGGCCTTCAATTTTTTGTTATGTGTCGTTACACGTGCCTACACAAAAAAAATATGACACGCCCCTAATTATTGATGCCTCCCAAAATTCCTATTAATAGTCCACTGGCTCTCCCCTTTAAAAGTAGTATGCCTTTTAGGTTGGAAACCTTTATCTTGCGTCGAGTGTACTTATTGTTAAAAAAAATATGGAATTCAGTCATTTAGAGCAGTCATCCGTTAGTGACACCCGAGTATTGGGAGTATCCTATTACAATAAAACTTAACCCTTTTACTACATCTGCAATTAAATCAAATATATTTTCTCATCCTCTATTCAAGTCTCTGGTAGTTTGTGGAACCTTGAAACCATCTTGTCGGATACCATCCCAAAGTTGGTTTCAACATAATTGTTTCCATAATCTCGGAATAGGGACCACCTCTCCGGTCATTATTATTCCCAAGTCAATATTCAGTTTTTCCCTTGCTGTGGTATGTTGTGTTTTTTGCTACCACACCACAGCGTCAAAAAATATCCTAGGTCTTACTATCGATGTGTATATACAGTATGACATCTTTGGCTTCAGCCCCCAGGCTCTACCGATAAAGTGACGACAAAAACACAATGTCTGCTTCTACTAGCATGTGAGTAGACACTGTCTGAGAGGTAAGTTGGTTTCAATTGTAAAAAATATTTAATTTAATAGCAATTTAGTAAAAGCATGGACTTGAATTCTCCCAAATACTGGGATATCCATACATGAAAAGTAAAAAAATTTAATCCATTTTTATCTGGAACAGAACAACATACAATATTTATACATTTTTTATAGAAAATGACATTCCAAAAACATCTGCATTTTCTCAAAATCTCTACCAATAAAAAATTATGACAAATAAATCAAACAAAATACCGCTTAAGGTGTTTTGCGTAACCTCTATCCTTTGGATAACGGATAAGTTAATATTCATTTTTAGCTATCGCAAAAAAACATAAAATATCTTTGAATTAACTTTAAAAGTGAAGGAGTCAGTTATCACAACAAAAAAAATACTTTTTTTTTATCTGAAAATATATAACTTTTTTTGGAAGTAGCATTGTACTAAGGTAACTTGAAATACAAGGTGATTCACAACTTATTTGAAAAAATTTTAAAATATATATGCGTCATGAAAAATGAAGTCAATATCATAAAAAGGTTTTTGTAAAATCATTATAGTTTCCGAGAAAAAAATGATTGAAGTTGTAGTATGCACTGTACACAATTCGCTCCTTCTCCACGTGGTCCTAGGCGATTCTGAATACTGAAATCCGATTTTAGTATTAACGTTTTTGCGATAGTGTTTACATTAGTTTTTCAATTGTCAAAAATAGCTTACGTGTATAGCAACTAGGAGTTGATGGACATCCTTTTAATTTATGGTGAAGTAAGACAACATTTGTGTTAGTTCGTAGAAAATAGGTACGACAGGCCCAAATATGTTTACAGGTTGGTGGACAAAATTTTGAACAGTTGTTGTAACATCAGGTGTGCCAAATTATTTTATTAATTCAAATCACAAATTAATTTTATTAATTAATAATAACAATAGCGGCACAAGCAGTTGAATTTGCTGATATAAAATAGGTGTTATAAAATTTTATTTATTTCTTTCCTTAGGAAAGGTTATTTTTTATTCCACTTTGCCGTTGCGCCGGACTATGACTTCATGCTTTGCCTTGCGCAAGATCTGGTTTTCCAGTGCCATACAGAAGTGTATTTTTAAGTCATTTTCAAACTGCTCTTTTTGATTTTTTTTTACAAAATTGTATTTGTAAGACTCCCCTGAACATTAAAGAATTATTTTTCGGATAAGTTCCGAATCACCTTTTATATTCCATTGACTTCTGGACACTCTCTTTTATAATAAATCTATATAGCAATATTCCAACAAAATGTTATGTAAGTATATGTGATTGTCTTGTCAAAGAAAAATGGTTCATATGAATATCACAAATGCCTCATTTTTTAAATACAAAGTGAATCTTATTATTTTTTTTTTAGTACTTTAATTTATTTTAGGTACAGATTAATTCATTCAAAGTCGCTACTTGAAACGCTTTTTTGAGAATAAATGAAATATATGAATTATTATTCACTTCACTTTTGGAAGTATAACCCTTGTACTGACCCTATTTTTTTTTGTTATGCTGCCTGAGAAAAAAGAATTTCTGTTTCATCTTTCTTTTTTAGTGGAATGTTGCTACAGGATGCATATTAAAGACAGGTATATTGCGGAATTATTTAAACTTCATATAAGTAACTGTACTTACTTGTGGAATGTGATCCTTAAAGGGAAAAAATGTTATTACAAAGACACTTATAACTAGAAATCCTAAATAGAAAACATTTTTGAAAGTTTCTCTTGAAATTACATTCTTTACATTAAGAGGCCCTTTTAAACAATAATGTCTTAGTAAGTAAATGAAATATGGTGGCCCCAAATAAATATAGATATGTTTCATATTAAGTAATACAGTGAACCAAAAGGCTGATGCAAGATGTTTACCCTAAAAAGATATAAGTATGTAATAAAGTTATTATCAATTAAAAACAAAAACTATTTTATATTACCTGTAACATGTAAGCTATTGATATCAATAAAATACCATACATAATACCATTATACTGGAAATGAATATGATCTACCATTATTAGTCCACAATTTGTTATCAATAAAATCGGTAAGACAACATCCTTTCGCCAACTCTTTTGCAAAGATGAACAGCACCTTAAACAAATTTGTCGTTATAAAAATTACTTAGATATTTTATATTTACAAACCGTGATCTGCTTTTGAATATAATAAATATATACTATATAAGTACCAAGTGCTCATTTTTCAAGATGCATCATGCGAATTGCAATTATCTTAAAAGATACAAACTTGGTCATATTAGGATAAAGTTGTAGAATTTGATAATCAAATAACATGCAACACATGACCTTGATCTTTTTTGTTGAGAATTTCAAGAAGTCCCCTGCATCACTTTCTTAGAATTAACCACATTCAACCCTCGAGATAGAAAGATATTGGCGGAATGGCGTTCACTGTAGCAGCTTGCAATGCATATTATGTGTTGCAGTTATGAAGTTTATTCGTAAGGTTCTTGGAACTCTATCTCAACAAATATCGTACGGACTGTATGCAGTGTTATTAACTGAAGCACCTATTAGGAAGCAGAAAGCATATTCAGCTTATTTTTCTTATGGACACCACATTGGTTTTTCATAATTTTTCAAAGCATATATTTTTGTGTATGATTTTAATTTCATGTTAACAAAGTGAACTGACAAAGTTTAATTTTAAATTATAATAAGGATCCTTTGTAAGCATGAATAATTTGATATTTCCACAAAAACAAAAAGTGCAAACTTTATAATATGCCACAAAAATGTGGAAATTTAATATGTCGTCCGCAAAAATAATAAAAGTTGAGCATTAATTTCATCATACTGGTAAGCATCACATGATATATGGGTACAAATTTGAAAACTATAATGGAAAAACAAACAAGTTACGTTTTTCCTGGAAATGAAATAGCGTCATTTTGTAATTAAAATACTGCAAAACATAGTTCATATCTGAATTTGCAAAAATAAATTTAGTTAAGAAGATATTGTAGTTTTTAATATTATTATTATATTATGCAAATATGTAAAAATCAGCGTACCTCATGCATCAATGAGAATAACAAGAAATGTCCACAAAATAAGGTATTCAGCTAAACACTTGACTTAACACGTTATAATATTATTTTATTATGCCAAAGATAAGACAAAAGCGGTCTCATTATTATTAAAGATGAATTTTTGCACTGTGTGCTGTGTACAGGCACTTAAAACGTGTGAGTCACACCCATCAGTTTTCATTTATTTTTCCATCTTATAAAAGACGATGTCATAAAAAATATTTGGCAAAAAATATTAAAAAAAAGGTTAAAAGAGCTGTATTTTTTTAGAAACAGTTACCTAATTATAAGATTTAAAATTCAAATTACATTTTTCTCTGTTTCAATCAAAATTGAGACTTATCTTCATATGAACTCTCACAAAAAGTATTTGAATAATGTTTGAATATAAAAAGTCCAGTCCTTTCCATTTTTGATTATAAAATAGAAACAAAACACATTTTCATTTTCTGCTCAATAAATTAAAAATGAATAAAAAAGATTCACCTTCTTTCAGCTCGTTATTCCTCATCAAATTCTACTCTAAATACTCTACTCTAATTTGATCGACTTTATAGCTTTTGTGATAACCGAAATCCTCATGTGTGTTTTGCAAAAATTGGTATACTTACTGATTTATAATTTATAAACCATTTCTACAGGTGATATCATTATAGACATCTCATCTGTACTGTAATATAATTCATGTATACATACAGGATGCAATACGAGTTTAGGAAGTTTAGTAATATTTTCTTATATACATATTTAATTTACCCCTTGGCATCTTCATTTTTTTTTCATTTTTGAATTGCAAAAATTATTTTGAAAGTACCTAAATGATTATTTTATTAGACGGTGCATTTATTTCGAGATATATTTTGATACATCTTCTAATTGAATACACGCATGCACATAAAATTTCAAATTTTTTATTTCTTCAGAACTTATTCCGAGAAATACACTTTTTTAACTTTATTCCCTTAAATAATTTAAAATAAATAATTTTATATGAAAATATTCTTAAATTTGGACGAGAGAAATGCTCCATTTTGACATTTTAAAGAGTCCCTTTAAAATATGAATATAAGAATTGTTTCATTCTACAAAATCATCGAAGTCACTTCAATTAAGTACCAATTTCAAATGAATAATTATGTACTAACATTTTCTTTTTTAATATTAATTATTAATTTAGGTAATTAAATTTTTCCGATTGATATTTTAAACTCAATGTTATTTCAGATTGCAGAACTTACTTGTACACTACAAAGGCATAGACTAAATCAGTCAAAATAACAGATAATCTTTGAAATAGAACAGTTCGGTCTGAGCTGTAGTTTATGTAATTTACATTCAACATTTTTTCATCAAAAAATTGTGCAGCATGTGACAAAATATATTCAAACCATGCAAAAAGAGGAGGGTAATCCAATGTCCATTTTGATGTATTTTCAAAATACCATTTATTTATAGGTAAACTGTATGTGATTGCTAGCCAGTTTCTGTGAACCTCAAAGTCTGTTGATCGACTAAAAGAAAATCAATTATGCAAGAATTACATTAAATTAAATATTACATACTATGCAGGAATTAATAGTAATTTCACACATGATGTCAACAAAGTTGTTGTAAATATCATATTACATTGATCTACAGAAAAACTATGTTTCTCATTTAAAAATATTAAGATTATGAAGGTTATGGAAATAAGACAGTACTAACCTATATTTTCTATGACATAAGACATAAACACAGACCACCTAGACTGGCCCTATCTAATTCCAATGCACGGGTACCAGTGTATGCAAAATCCGGGGAAGTGGAGTGTGGAAGGCAATCTGATTGCGCGCATCTTTAAGCAGATCCGGATTAAGTAATATTTTTATTACATATTAAACATTATATTGCATCTTACGACAAATATTCAATTTTAATTTTGTAATTCAGAAAATAGTATATTTTAGTGTCATATTAAATAAAACTACAAAATAATTTAAATATATTTATTGTCCTCTAAATAATATTAATTTATTTAATATTTGCCTTTTCGTAGATTTTGCCGAATTAAATAATTTGACTTCATGATTTATTCGTACATCGATATTCTTTTCACATTCAGCCCTTACAAGTTCTATTAAATGATTACAATTGTTAGGCAAATTATCAAATTGATGTTAATGCAAATTTTCAAATATGTTCGCATTCAGAAAGTTTTTTAATACATGATAAACAATTTTATTTTTCAGTAACCTAGGTGTTCTGCTTTCATCATTATTAAAAAAATTTTATTAATTTTTCTGTTTGTTGGCATATTACTACGACATCTCGAGATGGATACCTCAAACAACCACGATCTTTAATAAAAATTAATTGACTGTACGAATACTGTGTATTTGACATTAAACTATTTACACAGTCTTCACATTTTATTGGCTTTATTAGAGAACCTGTTATTACGAAACCGCCAATATATACTATAATCTACTTGCTAATTATTTTTTTGTCACAAAACTGTTTTTTTCTAATCACATTTTGCCAACTCTCATTTTCCAGGGTGTTAAACATGAATTTGAAATTAGTTTTGTTTGCGATTTTTTCAATTGAAAGAAATATTTTATTAATTTACAGCTATCTCGAAATGACGGGAATTGGTAAAATTTCATAAAAACTTGAGACTCGCAAAATGTAAATAATTACTAAAAATATTTTACAGTAATTCATTCATTATTTTATAACAGCAATATCACGTTAATCACTACACTATGTGGGCGAACAAAATTATGAAGCTAACCCTGGAAACTTGTGACGTCAACCGAAAAATGGCGTACATATTTACCTTTTATATATATATATATATA